>NC_051163.1:48386684-48527996 GCF_013339745.2 Dermacentor silvarum
GGGACGAGGCGTGCGCGTCCCAGTTATCACTGTGACGCCCATCATCACTGCTAACTCACCAACTCAAACACGCTTCGCGTCATTTAGATTCCAACATTGTGTTGGATCTACGTTTTGGTCCGCTTCATTCCTTCGTTCCTGTTTGGTTGCTTGCTTCATTCATTCATTCTTCATTCATTCATTCATTCATTCATTCATTCATTCATTCATTCATTCATTATCCACCCGCCGTGGTGTCTTAGTTGCTGTGGCGTTCTGCTGCGGTGCACGAGATCGCGGTTTTGATCACCGGGCGTGGCGGGGCCGCATATCGATGGAGGCGAAATGCAGAAACGTTCGTGTACCGCGCACTGGGCGGGACCCCTGGTATACAGATAATTCCGGAACCTTCTACTTCGGCGTCTCGTTTTTTAAATATATTTTATAGGACAATGAACGGATGCGCTGAAGGCCGCTAAAACTCCATCATTCACCTCCCACGCACTGCAAGCCGGGGAGATATCACTATGATAGGGACAAGTATATGCCACTGCAGAATTTTATGCGCCCATTTCAGTTTCCATACTGACACGTTTCTCACTCCGTGTCTCTTAAACTCCAATTTCCATCTTTCCCCGTGCATGATAAGAAACCGGACTGGTTTTTAAAGGCCGCTGTTAAATGGCCGTGTAGGTGTACGCCGAAAAACCTCGCCGAGCGATGGCGTCACATGCGTCGCCTCGCAACGAGCGCAACAGCTGCGGGAGCCGAGCCATGACGTCATCGCGCGCGCCGCCTCGCTTCGCCCTGCCTAGCCATGACGTCCACCACCGCCGCGGATGGTCACCGCCATGACGTCAGGGTCCCGCGGGGTATATATAGCTCCGCTTACCCTCCGCGTCGACATCGCTGTGGAGGTTAATGGGTGACCGAAGAATATCGTCACTCTCGAGGAAGAGGAAGCGCGGCGCCAAAGACCGCGCGCCGATAGTCGAGAGCGGATGAGACGACTTCGGGCCGATCCAGAGTATCGCGCCGGCGAAGCGGCGACTAAACGAAAGCGAATGGCAGAAGATCCAGAGTTTCGAGCCCGCGATATATAGAGAGCTAACCCGTTTGAGCAATCAGAAGCGTCGCCAAAACGATCCGGGCCTGCGAGTCCTGGATAATTTCCAGCGGCAAGTGCGGAAAGCCACGGGAGGGGTCGACGGACGGTTTGCCCACGAGTTTCTGAACAGTGAGTTTGGACACAGTTGCCGAGCGTGCGATAGGCTGTGGTTCGAAACGAACTTGTCTACGCTTAGCTCCGTGCGCGACTGCGAAAAGCGAGAGACTGCGGTGCAGAACGTACGTTTCCCGACGAAGCTAGGTGGGGCCGCCAGCTTCGTTGTTTGCCAAGTCTTCGCGCCACTAGTACGAAACTGCCCCAATTTTTTTTTACTGGTTACCGTTCCGGTCTTTCCTCTCTTTCTACCTTTCGATCTTAAACCCAATCAATTACACGTTCGTTCGTTCGCTCGTTCGTTCGTGCGTTCGTTTCGTTCGTTCGTTTATTTATGTGCAACACAGTAAGACAATACGCAACAGTGGCTGGATCCACAGCCTCATGGGCTAATATGGGGTCCCACTAAAGAAACTTCGTTATTTCTAAGCGTTCAGCGAACTAACAGGAAAGCGGAACGCGGGCAACCACAGTTTAAGCAATCGGGAAGCCGAGGGGACGCATATGGCGAGACCAGTACACGCCTCTTGTTATCGGTGCACGCTCTTGTTTCCTGGCTGCCGTAAGCAGAGTTTTTAAACAATGGGGCATTGCGCCTTGACACGGCGAAGTGGCCGATATGGCGTGGTGGAATGTTCCGCGGAGGCGAACTACCCCTGTTGTCTGTACAGGAGAGAGAGAGAGAGAAAACCCACCAGCGTAGCGTCTTGCATATCCGCAAAGCCCGTCGCTATATCCGGTGCAGTGTTTCCGCTTCGTAACGAACTCGAAGGTCAAGCGCCGAAAGATGCCTGGTACAACGAGAAATTGAATGTTGGAAACCACCTGTATGTAGCATTACTATGCTAGAAAGAATTCACTTCGGTGTTAAACGACTCCCTGCGCTCGACATTTGCATCGGATGCTTCTGTCTGTCTGTCTCTCTCTCAGTGTATGTATGTATGTATGTATGTATGTATGTATGTATGTATGTATGTATGTATGTATGTATGTATGTATGTATGTATGTATGTATGTATGTATGTATGTATGTATGTATGTATGTATGTATGTATGTATGTATGTATGTATGTATGTATGTATGTATGTATGTATGTATGTATGTATGTATGTATGTATGTATGTATGTATGTATGTATGTATGTATGTATGTATGTATGTATGTATGTATGTATGTATGTATGTATGTATGTATGTATGTATGTACGTACGTACGTACGTACGTACGTACGTACGTACGTACTTACCTACATTCATACATACATACATACATACGTACGTATGTATGTACCTATGCATGTGCGTATGTCTGTATGCATGTACGTGTGTGTGTAGCCAATTTAGCCAAGGAACCCGTACAATTAGCAATGCAGGCCATCGTTCTTAGCTCGTGGTTCTTTGCGTGCACATGTGTTAATTTCGCTCTCTGGAAGCTGGTAATTTTTGCAAGTGAGGGGGGGGTCTCCTGGTGTGACTTTATGGCTTGATTACGGCTTGATAACCTTTATGGCCTAATTTTATGGCTTGAATAGAGATGTTAAGTTTACTGTTTCATAGAAAGACAGCGGCTGTGACAGTAGCCGCAGTGGATGGCTATTCTTTAACCTGCGCCTAAACATAAATTTCACGAGCGTTTTTGCATTCTGACCCGCCACAGTATCCAGGGAATCGAACCCGCGATGTAGTGGAATGCTAAGGCCATTCGAGCCGCCGTGGCGAGTGAAGGTGCGAAGTTGTAGAAAAACTCATCTTGACCCCGGGGCATTCGAACCGAGCACCACCGCCTGAGCAGACCAGGAGCATTGTACAGAGCAGGGTGAGGACGAATTATTGGGACAATCATTTCACTAAAAAGCAGGCGTAATAAACAAAACAACAAACAAACAAACCAACAGGAACACGAGAGAGACGAAAAACACTACAGAAACGCCGACTACCGTGAAATGTTGCACTGTGATGAAAAATAAAGAAAAAGAAAAAAAAAACATCAACGATTACGATTGTCCCTAATGCGAAATATGAGCGCCACTCTTTACGTGTTTTCATTTTGCGATATATTGGCTGGCGCGGACAATCTGTCTCGCGCGCCACGTTGAAAAGGGGGCGAAGTGTGGCGCGACTGCCTTGCTTATCGGGAGATCGCGAGAGGCCAGCGCGTGGGTGACGCGTGGGCGCGATTCACAGCAGCCGCCGCAGACAGACCTCCGCTCATGCAGCGCTTTGTTTTCATACAAACGAAGCGCGCTACTCTGGCGCCATCTCGTAGCCATCGTCGCCGCAGAACCCGTCTTGCGCGGCCACTACGCTTTTCTTTTCACGCTTTCGCCATACCCTCCTCCTCCGCTTTCCTCCTCGCGCCATCTTCGCTATAGCCTATTTCATCCTCCGCTGTGCTCCACGTTCGCCCTTTCATCCTTCGCTGTGCTCGTTCGCTCGGTTACGAGGGACGCCGACGCGCGCTGAAGGGACGGGCGTCTGAGAGCTGCGCTCTAAAAACAAACAGCGCAAGCTTCGGTGAAGAAAGCTTCAACCTGTCTAAGCATGGACACTATACAGAGCTCCTTCCGAAAATTACTAGGAGAACTTGTAAATTAAGCACGGTGGTTCAGCTATCACATGGGAATGACGGGAGTTACATGGATTTGCCTAAACTTCGTTTTTCTGGCTTCAGAAAAACGAAGCCAGATGCCTCCCCCCTCCCTCCTTCCGTTTTTTTCTCGTATATTTATTACGTGTTGCTTCAATAAACTTCTCTTGATGTGCAGCGCGTTTATGGTGTGTTTTCTCTGCAATTTGTCTGCGTCTTATTGCGTTGCTTACAGCTTCCTTACATATGGAAGAGTGTTGTCCATCTTAACACCTATGTTCTAAGGGTTTCGTTTATTGAACACGAATATGGGGAAAAGTGTCGTCATTTTAACGCCTTTCCTTTTGGAGGGTTGTTGCTAATCAGTAATCACCCAAGAAGGGTGTCACCCAAGGGACAAATCATGTACACCTTTATGAGTATTACAATCTTTAGAGTAATAATTTTTGTCGAAAAATCTGTGATGAACGCCACGTGTTCAGTATCGAAAGATAGCAGTTCAGGCATGACTATCCCTGTTTCTCGGAGGATAATCAAAGGCCGACATATAAGCGCGTGCTAATGCAATTACTGATATGACACGCCGCGCAGATATGGCCAATGTTTAAGTTTCTTACGAACGGATAAGTCAAAGCGCCTAGAACAGTAAACAACAGTTTAACCTCGCGAAAACCCATGCGCAGCCTAAAGGGCAGAGGATAAAACGCACCATACATTTCCAGAGAGACTATACGCCGTGGCACACTGCAGTTGCAACGGCTTCCTGGAACCGGAATGCCCTAAGGCGTGCGGGAGCCTGCGATGGAATTAGGAGTTGCAAGCAGTACATTGTTTTCCAATTACCGGAGAAGCGTAGTCTAGGAACTTCCTCGCACGCACTGCACTGTGCTCGGGTTTGCGGGCAGCAACACATCTAAAGTAAGGTTAACGCAACGAACTCAACCAGAGCGAAGAGACTGCGACGTACGGCGGCAACCATCCAATAACACAAAGGAAGCGGGAGTTCCGGACATCCGATATCTAAGCATGTTGCCCCCCCCCCCCTGCTTCCCCGATTTCCTCCAGGCTGTCATATAATTGTAAATGAAGTTCTTTGCTCTTTCTTTGGACGTGGTGCCTACGAAGGCGAATGATCAAATTTGAGGCGCAGCAGCATGAGGGTTTCTACTGCGTTGACATTTTCAAATTCTCTGATTTTGCGAGGTTACTTCAGTGCCTTTTTAATGGAAATTTCCTCGAAGTCCATGAAATTGATGCCCAAACACAATGAGACATTGGTGGTTTATTAGAGTTACTACGTGTCAGCGCGTAATCTGCAGCAAATAATGTCAGTAAGTTAATCGCACCTGTGAATCAAGTGAGATGCACTATCGATCGATTTGACAGATTCACACATTGCAGGATATTCCGACGAAGATATAAGCCGGGTTCAACACGGCTAAGACAGACGCTGCAGAGCGGGGCCCGGGATATATTTTGACCACCTGAGTGCTTCTAACGTGCACTTGAAGGCCAAAACTCGGCACACAAGTGCTTTTTGCATTCCGCCTCTACCGGAATGCGGCCGTTGTTGAGTGGAGTCGAACTGGCGACCTCGTGCTGCCACCATAGACACTGTTCCTACCGCGGGGGTGAGACAAGATAACACGAACCAGTGAAAACACTAATGGCATATTCGGTTGGTCGTTTAGTATAGCGCTCTTGCAGTGCTACTGAGGCTATGCAAGCAAGACAGCTTTAAAGTTGTTATGCATGAATAAACATGTCTGAATACAAAAATAGGCATTCATTATCGCCACTAATCCCCGCTTGAGCTCGCAGTAGAGGTTATCTGCTTTATTACATAGGTTTTGAAGCGCTGCAGGAGAGTTTTAGAAGGATCAGTCGAATACACGGGGAGGTAGCATAACTTGCTGTCGCAAGTAATATTCTGCGCGACTACACATCTCGGAGGCAGACATGACACACAAGAGGCTTCAGACAAGAGCTGGGCCTTCATGGAATAGCTTGAACACCAAGCATAGCTAGTTATCGCCACGCAATGGCACCGGAGGAGGAGGAATGAAGTTTTATTGCGGAACCAGCACTTTAAGATGACCGGGCCTAAGCCTCCCATGAGGGGACGTCGAGGGCTTCCCTCGCCGCCGCCTCACGGGCGTGCTGGGTCGCCCAGGTTTGGTCTTCGAGGGCGGAGCTCCGCAGAGCCTCACGCAACCTCGACGAGAGGGTCGTGGTGTTAATTTGTGTGTACTGTGCTGGGTACTCCCACAGCATATGCGGAAGCGTAGCCGGGTGAGTGCCACAGCACCGGCAGTTGGGGGTACTGTAAACTTCATGGAATATAAGGTGGAGGCGGGCGGGTGAAGGGTACGTATTTGTTTGTAGCAGACGCAGGGTGGTAGCCAAAGTGGTACCTTTTTTGGCGTCGAAGAACATCGCTCCGAACTAATATCACTCGCATTTCCTTTGGCTCCGTTCTGAGCATCAACCTTTTAGTAAAGCAAATAGCTTCCAGAAGCGTTATGCTATGCGCTTATATCCACAATCATCGACGATTGTTTCTGCACAATGATTTACTTCACCACGCATCTCGGAGCCGGACATGACACAGAAGAGTCTTCAGACAAGAGACCTCCGCGAACCAGCCCGAACACCAAGCATGACTCGCTATCGCCGAGTAACAGCGCCGGGAAGCGGTGCCCCTTTTCGGCGTCGCGCGATGAGGCTCCGAAGGAGTCGCAGTTATGAATAACAGTCGCCCTAACCGGGGGACTCTCCCTCTGCCATTTAACGCCACGATGCGCACCGCTTCGCTCACTTTCTCGCTGCATACCCCTTTTTTTCATACCCTGCTGTCACCGTTATCGCTGACCCGAGGAATCGGGGTCGTCGTTACCGAGAGCGTAGTGGCATGCACGCGTCGCCTGTCCTCGTCGCTGTGACTGCATCGGCGACGCGAGCGATCGCTGTTCGCCCAGGCGTCCGCCGCCCTCATTTCGTGGTCTTGCACGCACGTAGGCCACGCGCGTGCTATCCATTGTTTTCCACTGTGCCGCGGAGCGTTCGTGACGTCGCACCTGGCCCCGCGAGCCGCGGCTTGTTTGAGCCGTACGTTGTCTTTTTCACTCTCCTCTCCTTGAACCTTCCAGGGACGGGAGATATCGCCGTTGGGAATTTCAGGCACTGTGGGCGCGCGCGTCTCTTGCAGCAACCCCTCCGGACAACTCAATCTCATGACAATTGATGTATAAAACACTTTAAAAGAGAGAGTGAAAGGAGGAAGGAAAGTCAGGGAGGTTAACCAGACTTAGTCCAGTTTGCTATCCTACACGTGGGGATGGGGATGGGGGAGTGAAAAGAGAGAGAGAGAAGACACGAGTGTTGATCGCACTTTCACATGCACCAAGCTAGGTACCGAAGGTGAATCAATGCTTGGGGGAAGCAACCGCCGTCGGTATGCAGGCCGTTGTGGTTCTGTACTGGGGTGGCTATGTGCGGCGTCGGCTAACCAACACTTTAAGATTGACTGAAGCAGTTCTGTCGTCCCGCCCGTACAACGACGATTGAACGACGACGAAGTTCGTGCGTTCGGCTGGTGGCTCCTTTTGATGGTGAAGTTTTTTCTATTTTTTGTGTTTAATCGTACATCAGCAACACCCAGCGCTGTTTGTGCGGGCCTTCAAGACTGCTGCTTTGCTGGGAGGCCCTCCCTGCGAAGCCTGCTATGGAGGAGATGGTGGTGGACCCGTCTAGCGGCAGGGACAAGCCTCCCGTCGCAAGGAAGCGCCTCAGCTCCTCGGTGGAATCAGAAGCTGCCGATTCCGAATCTGACGCCAGGTCGGACGACTCGGATGCCTTTATACCTGCTAAGCATCGGCGTTCAAGACGGAAGTCTTCGACATCGTCATCAAGCGAAGCAACCATTATATACAGCAGCATCGTGACTACGACAGTAGCCTTCGTACCAGTTGACGTGATGGTAAGCCTGAATGCCATCTCCAAACAGAAATTGCATGATTTCTTCTTCAAACTGGCACCGGGTCTTATTCAAGAGGTTCGAGTGAACCCAAGGAAAAATATCATTGCCGTGGACACAACAGATGAGAAGACGGTGCAAACTCTACTTGGTCTGTCTCAACTTTGTGGTGTCAACACGCGGGCTTACATACCTCAGGGAGCGGATGTAACAGCTGGCGTCATATCCGATGTTGACCTCGAACTTCAAGACGACGTGTTAAAAAGTATGATCGTTTGCACGCCACCATGCAAAATCATCAGCGTTCGACGGCTCGGCTCGTCAAAGTGTGTGAAGATTCTATTCGACTGTGCAAAACTGCCTAGTCATATAAAGGCTGGACTAGTGCGATACCCAGTTCGGCCTTTCGTACCAAGACCCTTACAGTGCCGCAAATGTTTAAAGCTTGGTCATGTGCAGGGTTTCTGCACAAGTGCTGTGGTGTGTGCCAAATGTGGTCAAAATCACTGACGCAAATTCTTGCGACAGTCCGACATCTCGGTGCCCGAACTGTAACGGTGAACACTTGGCAACAGACAAAGAATGTCCCACACTGAAGAAAAAACTAAAGTTCCTTAAAGAGAAAGCTAAGAAGAAGGCATCAGGAGAGAAGCCGAGTAGCCGCAGTGCCCGTCCAGCGGCTACAAATGGCAAAACTGAAGATATACCCGCACGTACGAAGAATAGCAAGGACAACGCGCGTCGGCAGGACAGTGGGAAGCGGAATTTCTGTCTCTCTGCGATATCGTGGCCGGCACTTCCATCGAAAGTGTCCGAACCAGTATCTGCCAAGATCACGCCTCCGAAAGCTTCGGAACCAGCTCCATCCAAGGCGCCCCCGTCTGCAGTAGTAAACTCTGTAAATAGGGTGCCTACAGCGGTCTCGGTCAACGATGACGAACAACTTATCAACCTGCTTAAGATGCTTGTCAACGTTGTTAGGTCTCTGATTGCCGGTCGTCAGACACCAGCAGCATTAGCCGCAGAGCAACTACTAGAGGCTCTTGTTCCAGTGCTTGACGGCCTTCACTAGAAACATGAATGCTCGTGGAAAGCCCCGTCCCTCTGTGCTGCAATGGAATGTCAGGTCCTTACGGCCGCGGCATGCGGACCTAGTCCTTCGGCTTCTCGCAATGACCACCCCGCCAGATGTTATCGCACTTCAAGAAACCAATGTAAGAAAAGATGATTTCAGACTTCCTGGTTACGTAGGCATCCACAGCAACGCTCGATGCACAGTGCCGGCATGCGGATCCTTCCAGTGTACGGACGCCACGCATCCGCGAAATCCTTCAAAAGCATCGCTATACATCCGAGCTGACCTACATTTTGCAGTTATTGACACAAGTGATATCTGCGACGCCGATTTTGAATGCACAGCCGTTACTGTGAGTATCAGCGATACGACGACGACTGTGGCAAGTATATATTACCGGCCGACACGATCTTCAGACACCACCTTATTGGAGTTCTTAGTCTCTCGGTGTAGCCCATCATTTGTGCTGTGCGGGGACTTCAATGCTCACCATCCTCGCTGGTGTTCTCGTCAACAAGACCAGCGTGGGATAGAGATCAACGAGCTTATTGTTAGGCATGATCTACAAACACTCAATGACGGCTCACCTACATTTGTCGGCAGAGGGAAGGGACAGTCCACCATCGACCTTGCGATATCAACAAGAGATGTGTGTCTCGCCTGGTCATGTGAATCTGACCCATGGGGCTCAGATCACCTACCAATTTGGTTGATTCCAGAACATACTCCTAGCCGCCAGACTGCCGCCTACACAGTGACGAACTGGAACAAGTTCCGTCAGCTGATTTCAGAGGCCCCATCGCACGACAAGTTGTTTAAACTGGTGAGCGAGTGTCTCCAACAAGCTACCGTAAGACGACGGCGGGGCATAGATAAACCGAACCCTGATCTTAAGCTCTTGAGGCTACGCGCCTGTCGACGCCGCGCTTACAGGAGAGCGCAGCGCTCTAAAAGAAGCTCCGATTGGACGGTGTATAACCGCCTAGACGCAGCCATACGGCGGCACACAAAACAACTTCGTCGAAAGAGCTGGGCAGCACTGTGTAGTTCATTGCATACGGCAAATGGTTTTGGAAGTGTTTGGCGAATACTGAAGGCTCTTCGCACTCCTGAGATCTGCAAGAATCCAACTGCTGCTTTGTGCATAACGACTGGCCGGACTCCTGAAAATTCTTGCGGAAGCATTTGCCGACCTTTTCGTACCTCCTATGCCAAGTGACAACGCAAACAATGACGTTAATCCTCTGACAAGTCAGAACAACACAACGTTCTGCTATGGTCCAGCCTGCCAGATGGATGAAACAGACTTTACTCTCGAAGAGCTGCATCACGCCCTCAGCCTCTCCAAACGTCGCACTGCCCCTGGTGAAGACGGTGTTACGTACCAGGCATTACGAAACATCGATGAGGCCTTTCATCAAAATGTCTTGGACGCATATAACGAAGTATGGCGAACGTCTCTGATCCCCAATGATTGGAAATCATCTGTGGTGATACCAGTCTTAAAGCCCAGCCGCCCCGCAAAACACCTAAAGTCTTACCGGCCAATATCGCTAACTTCTAATGTTATGAAGCTGATGGAACGAATGGTACTGTTTCGTCTAGACGGCAGGCTACAAGAGCTTAATTTCTTTCCTGATGTCATGAGCGGCTTTCGTCGTCACCGTTCAGCCCTCGATAGCATAGCAGACCTCGTTTCATCTCTCGAGTCTGCTCGAGAGAACAAGCACTCTGCATACATGCTCTTCCTGGATATACAGCAAGCGTTCGATTCGGTTCCCCATAAGGCGATTATTATCGCCCTTAGGAATGCGGGAATTTCGGGTCGACTGCTTCATTTCGTACATAACTTTCTATCTGAGCGCCACATGAAAGTGCGTGTTGGAGGAGCAACAAGTGATTCTCGCCCCGTTAAGTGCGGTGTACCACAAGGCAGCGTCTTGTCGCCGCTTCTCTTCAACAGTGTACTTGCTGGACTTCCAAGCCGATTGCCTCAGGAAGCAGACTTTCCAATATGTATAGCAATCTATGCTGATGACATTGCACTGTGGATCAGCGGTCCTTCGTACCACGGTCCACGTCTTCGTGGAATCTTGCAGAGAGCTCTGAATGCGACTTCAGAGTACTTGGAGGAAGTTGGTCTGCAGATCTCACCAGCTAAGTCAGCCGCGATTGCGTATCATCCAAGGCAACGGGCTCGTCGAACCATGAGCCGGCTGTACCTCGGAGAGACACCGGTACAATGGGTACAACACCACCGCTACCTGGGCGTAATTATCGATGATCGCCTCTCTTGGCGCCCTGCCATTACCTCTGTGCGGTGCAAATCCCGGTCGCTGCTCAAGTATGTGGCCGCCTTGACTGCTAGAGGCGCTGGCTGCGACCAGACGACAGCACTTCAGGTATACCAATCGTCTGTCCTCTCTGGCGTGATGTATGCCTTGCCAGTCTTGAACGTGCCGCCAAATGTGATGTCTGAGTTGGAACGGGACCATCGTGTTGCCCTCCGAGTCATGCTTGGCTTACCTCGTGAGGCGCAATCTGTTCCACTACTCACGGAAGCGCACCAGTTGCCCCTGAGCTTGCAAGCAGACCAGAGAGCGCTACATCATATCGAGCGTTTGCACCGAGCATCAGACGGCCAAGCACTGATTAATCGGCTGCTTCAGCGCCCATTCTCTCGGATGGGGAAAATGGCGGCATTGTTTGCGGACATTACTCACAGTTCAGGAGACACTTCTTTCACAACTCCGAAGAAGCGCAACAAATGCTCCTTCCCCATTTATCTGACAATTCCTGAAATACACAAAAAATCTAGTCAGCCTGTTCCGGCACTATTTCAATTGGCCCAGTCCCACCTATTTGAAAAATTTGAAGGTTATATTGAGGTATTCACGGACGCATCTGTACACAGCGACGCGCAAGGCGCTTCTGCAGCTTTCTTCTGCCCTTCGACTGGCATCAGACGGGTGTTTAAAATACTACATCCAACCTCATCAACAACTGCAGAACTAGCAGCGATTGATGTTGCTTTGAAATACGTACACGAAGAATTAAACGCCTTGAAGGTCGTCATTCTTACAGACTCCCGTGCTGCCCTCAGCAGACTTAGACAAGATGCCGATAGCCCATTGTTGTGCAGTATCCAAGAAACTTCCGGCAAAATTACTTCCTGTGGAGTGTCCCTCATTGCCCAGTGGGTACCCTCGCACGTGGGCATCGCTGGAAATGAAGAGGCTGATCGCCTCGCTTCAAGCTGTGCCCACCATGAATGTGACTGCCCTGACATTTCGTGCACATTTGAAAATGCCCGTCTCCTGATACGCCGACACCTCCTAAAGCAGCACCCAGACCGGCGTGTTGCAGACGGATCGTTCCCTCCACGCGTTCGTGGTCGAGGCCTGCCCCGTCGTGCTAGAGCACTGTTATACAAGTTAAGGGTTGGGTGTGTGTTGGTGCGCGAACGCCTATACCGACAAGGACGTGTGGACAGCCCGTCGTGTACGTTTTGTGGCTCCTGTGAGACACTTGAACATCTAGTGTTAGAGTGTCCCGCATTCGTTGCGCCGCGCGCATTACTAATTAAGGAGTACAAACTTATGGGGCTGCCATGTGCGACCCTTGACGATTGCCTTTTTCCAAGGGGAAACGCTGCAAGACGTGACCAGGCCCATCGAGCCCTTCTAAGTTTTCTGAAGGACACTGACTTGGCCTCCCGTTTATAGACGTTATTTCTATTTTTGTTTTGTTTTTGTTTTGTTCTGTCTATGTCTCCGTCATTTCTTTATTTCCTCTTTTCTTTTCTCATATTTTCATTTCCTCTATTCCCTCCTCCTGTAGGAGTAGGCAGGCGTTGTGCCCCTCTCGGTGGCAGTTGTCAGCTTGCTCCCTCCTTAATCCCTTTGTGTCCTTGTGTGTATATGTGTACAAATCAAATAATAATAATAATCCCGCCCGTAAAAGTAAGTATGTCCGAAAGATATCCAAACTATCGCAGTTTGCGTGCGACCGGCCGCTGGCGCACCGCATCACGTTGACGCCATGGTAATAGTGGGACGTCGACACTGTGTAACACTACGTAACGCCTTCGCAGTCTGTGTGACAGCGCCCACAGAAACATTTTTGTATCGCGTGTGTGTTTTCTTTTCTTTTCGTATATTTCTCTCTCATCGATCGCATGCCTTCCCCCCCCTCCCCCGGTGCAGGGTAGCAAACCGGAGATATTCTCCGGTTAACCTCCCTGTCTTTCCTTTGCCTTTCTCCCTCTCTGAGCCAGCGGTAATTTAATAATTCTATTCATTAAGCACCCCACAAATGGCGTGCGTACTTGTCCCAAGAACGCCCTCTGTGTTATTGTATTTGTACGTATGTGGAAGGGGTAGCTATAGTGCTGATTTCTTGAACAAGCCTTGGGATGACCACCTCTATAACGTAGCATATTATTCTGTTTGTGTATAGTTGATTAGAACAAAACGTAGTCGAAGTAAGACTGAAGATTACGCGCCAAATCACACACCCTGCAGTAATTGTGTCAGCTCTGCCGAGGTAATAAACTAGATTCCCAAGCATTAAGAGTAGGAGCACTTGAGTGGCGAGATCAGGCTGTGGTAACTACTCATAGGGTAAGCGATGGCGAACATCGCCGAGTTTTTTTTTTTTTTTTATTACCGGAAATAGTGCGTGAAATCTGACGTACAAACGCCAATTAAATGCAGCCGACGTACAAGAAGGAGAGTGTGCAGTAAGGAAACGTATATAACGCAGTGATAACGCCACGTATTTCTTCCCGAGACCCTGCACTTTGCTTAATGAAGCGCGTTGAACTTTAACCGCAATATGGGTAGCTCAGCTTGATACGACAGGGCGTCAGAAAACGGCTCCCAAGATTACAAAGCAAATGACAACGCAGCAAACAAAACAAAACAAAATTCGGGAGGGATAAGCGACCAGATCGGAAAGCGCGCAACCGCGTTATTGGCTTTCGACCGTAACAATGCACTGTTCATACGCATGCTCGCGCACGCGACAAAACAGACTCGACTCCATTTCCGGGGGGCCGCCGCTCTTCCGTCAATTGTGCTGCCTGCTAGACAGTGGCATGGCGCGTCGAGTCGATTTCCGGCTTCGTTGCTGCCTCGTGCCGTCCTTCGGAGCTGCAGAGCGCGTGCGAGCGTAAACATGCCATTAATGCCGAGATTGGCCAGGCGGTGGCGCCACCACCGCCGCCGGCTGCGCCCCGAAGGCAATGATGTGAAACGCTCGGTCGCAGGAAGCCTGCAACCCGGAAAGCAATATTGCCGAAGGGGTTAATACGTTCGCATAGGGATATAGGACTATCGACGATAACGGGATCCTTCGATAGGTTCGCTGCCGAATCGCTCGCGCGATATTTGCATGCACGGCCATACTGCAAATGCATATGTCGGTTTGCGCTGAATAAGAAGATAATTGGCTTGTATAATATAGCTCTCAGATGGGATTTCGTGAACTTACTTAGCTCTAAGAAGGCAATCTTCTGGTTTTTTTTCGAAAGACAAGTTACACTTCTTTTAGTAGCTGGGTGGCCAAGACGTACAGATGCGATGATATGATTTCTTGCTAGTTTCGCGATACTCTATTATCAATATTTAAGTGCAAGTTCCGCGGACAGCGCCTAGAAAGACCGTGCTGAAGTTTATCATTAAAGATTGATCTTATCGACAATGAACCTCATAAATAATACACAGTCGCGAGAAAACAACCTTAGTTGACTGGTTCAGTGGTTTCACTACCTTTATCATTATTATACAAAAAAAAACAAAGTTTCATAGTCACTAAGCCACCGTAAGTGTCTGAAGCACATAAATGTGCCCGATGACGTATGAATGAATATTTACATAAACGACTGCGACCGCCGACAGAAAACACATAACTCTGGCCAAAATTAAATTTCACTTACCCATTGAACTAAAATTTAGATTGGATGAGGGAATTCATAGCGGCGATGCCTATTAAGCATCCCCGTTTGGTGCCCTAGAAAGCACTGCTTTGGTACAAAAGATGTGGCCTCTCATAATCAATTTCTATGTCAATAAAATGTACGCTAGACGACAGAAATGCATGCAGGAATACCGCATAGCGCGTCCACTGGTGAATCAAGCGAACAGCACAGAAATGAAGTTTGCGCGGAGCCGGTTCAATTTTATTATACCTTCAGGGGCGAACCAAATCAAGGGACGTGCACAGCATGACAGGAACAAGCCACTACAAAACATGCGATGTGAAACTGCCAAAAGGCACTAGGCAATTCACAAGCGCATAATGCACGGAATACCGCGAGGTATCAAGCCATCTACATTGGATGATTGGAGTCGACCGCGACATAGCAAGCAGAAAGACGTTTCCATTCTGTGGGCTAAGCTAACACCACCTAGATAGCACAAGGCCTACACACTCCGATCCATGACGTCATGCTACCTGGCCCGAAATGTCCACTGCCAAGGCTGTATAATAATCAAGGCTGGCGGTGACGAAAGCGGTGACGTCACAAATCACTGTTGCTTACTCGGGAGCATCCCCATTAGATCCTATGGCAGTCGGGACAGGTGGCATGACGTCATGAATCGGAGTGTGTAGGCTTTGTGCTATCTAGGTGGTGTTGGCTAAGCTCGCCGAATTTATCTTCGATGAAGGCGAAACACAGCCCTATTAAAGAGTCTCACTGACGCACAGACCACATATTAATCTGAATCAAACACATATACTTTATATATTATATGAAGACACATTCTCTGTGTGCGTTTTCATACGATCGTAAAATATTGTTGAATACCTGGTATATGTGTCATGTGAGTTTTTTCTTTCTTTTTTTTCTTTCTTTTTTTTTGGGGGGGGGGGGGGTGGTGATCGAGGCCACCGCCTCACTGGGAGCTGCTCATGAAGACACGAGCAACCAAGGCCGCCTTATTTCCGCGAGTGTCTCTAATACGGAAGGCAACTGGAGCTCTCTTTTCTGCCCGTTTCGTCGCAGTGAAGACTCCTGGACGCATGTGTTCCTTATTAGAAAGCAGTGTTGCTGCAGGACACAGTTACTTCCTTCCTTTGTACGGCAGTAACATTCTTTGAAAGACCGCCCCGTTTCAAGATTCCGTAACCCGCAGTTATATACGACGGTCGGTGTCGTAGCCACTTTCCGGGCAGGGATGCGCGTCATTGATCCACATTTGGTTTGGCGACATATGTGCTAGTCGCCGGATCCTATAAAGAAATTCCGAGCAGACATGCTGTAGAGACACCACTCTCAAGTGCACAAAATATTGGCGGAAATCAGGCAATATCAAAGAAACTGGTCACATAGTTGCAGTCTTGCAATGCCCCAAGAACCTTATACAAGGGGCTCTTAGCAACCCTTGACAACTCGAACTCACAATCGCGCGCTGCTATGCGGTATTTTCCAGTCCCTTTCTTCAGACTTCGTGACGCCAACAGGGCCACGAACATGACGTCATCAGGGTAAATGCTGTCAATTGGTCAGTGGATCTCAGTTCCGATCCATCTGCTAGCGCGCCTTTATAATTGTCATGCAGTCACACGCCCGCTCCTCCGCGTTTTACCGTTTGCCTGTCGTACGCAGTCGGCTGATTTCACCGCCTGCATAGCGTGCTTTGCACTGATCGTGCGTCGGCAGCAGCGTGAAAATGTACTGCGTCTTGATAAGCGGAAATTGACAGTGTTTTAAAACAAGCAAAAAAATTGGCAGAGTAACCATCCTCCGGAGACGATTAGCGACGCTAGTGCGATTAGCACGCTTTCTTACGATGGGTGTGTGATTAGCCATAATACTCGATGAAAGGTTGTTATAATGGTGGAACTAACGAAACAGTAGATGCGCGTTGACGGCGGCGATGGTCACGTAATTCTGAACGTTTACTTGTCCACAAAAGTGCGTGGCGAGGAGGACATGTGAGGTATACGCAACTATATGGTGAACTGGCACAGCCTCCAGTCGGCACTCGCAAGTATACAGAGCGCCAGCCAACTGATAGCGCACTTCGGGGTGTCCCCTTTAACAGCGGACCACAATGGTATACATCATAATTACATTATAAAGGGAGTCTTGCGAGCAGATGCGCGCGTGACGGCCAGAGCGCGTGTCGACGCTCGGACGCGCACGCTAGTTGTCATAATCAATTCACTTATACCTCTGCCCACAGCGTATACGCTCGAAAAACAGCGTGTTCCCAGCTGCACTAACACTCCCTGTTTACCGTGCTGCCTCTATACTACCTCAATAAAGTTGTTCTCTCTCTCTCTCTCTATCCGCGCTCACCGTGTGCAGCGTATAGAGTTCCGCAGGGCCTCGCTCTTGTATGGCACAGCGAGACCTCGCTATACCTCTCGCTATACCCCTCGATATACATCTCGCACGAGAGTGCGGGGAGTGCAAGCAGTGTATTTGTGTGTCTCGCCAAGGCTCTCGTTCCGTAGTAGCAGACGTGCGGGCGGTGGTCGCACGGCCGCCACTGTTTGCCGTGCGCACACAGAGAAAAAAAAAGCCCCGGCCGAGTAACAGCGGGGGCGTGTGCATACGAGCGCGGGGTTCGCGCCCGGCTGCGCCGCGTCCCCGGGACAGAAAACAGAAAGACTTCAAAGGAAAAGCGCGGAGGATGACGGACAGGCGGGGAGGAGGACGAGTTGGAAGGGAGGGGGCTGCGGATTCGTGTAGGTGTGTGGCGTCGAGTTCTTTTTGTCTCCTCTATAGCGTGACTCGTGCAAAGTGTATACGCGGTAGGGGGCGTAAAACTTTGATCATGTAATGCCTGAACTGTAACGCATGTCTTTCATCCTGTAATGCCTAAACACTATTCCACATAAATGAAAACTTAAACGAATTGCTGGCATTTATTTCTGGCCATAGAGAGTACATGTGTAGAAAAAAAAAGAAACAAGAAACTATAGGAAATATTCTTTCATTTATAACTTAATTACTGCACTAATTAATTACGCGTAATTAGTAATTTGGTTTGTTAAGCTCTCCACAGCTGAAACTTCACCCCTGCATATTGACAACGCCATTTATGGGCTTTGCAATAAGGTTCCCGCAATTCTATAAGTGTTTTAAGGCAACTCAGCGTATAGCGTATATGATACATTGGTCACTGTATGGTCAAAGGGATAATGATCGGGCAGGTTTGAATATTATTATGCGGAAGACTATAAAGTAAAGTTCGATGATAGCCTGGCATGGGAAAAAGAATTCGTGAGTGATAGCCCATAGAATCTGTGCGAGGGTACGTTTGACTACGCCAATTAGTCGCAGGGTACGCGTATACTCCGGATTATGAGAAGGACATCTGGAACAAACAAACAAACAAACAAACAAACAAACAAACAAACAAACAAACAAACAAACAAACAAACAAACAAACAAACAAACAAACAAACAAACAAACAAACAAACAAACAAACAAACAAACAAACAAAAAGGTTGGAGCGCATATACGGCAGGGCGTTACCAGGTAATGACCACCAGCTTACCACGAGCGTTCAAAAGAAAAGCGTTCAATCTTTGCGTTCTACCGGTGTAACATGCAGGACAGAGACTTGGAAGTTGACAAGAGAGAGAGAGAGAGAGAGAGAGAGGAAGATGTTACAGGAAATGCAGAGAGGTCGACTTAGCTGGAGGTTAATAAAGTGAATTCTGGGGTCTTGTTGCCAAACCCACAGTAATTAAATTCTAGGGTTTTACGCGCGAAAACCACGATGCGAGTATGAAACATGTCGTAGTGGGGAACACCGCCTTAATTTTGACCACCTGGGGTTCTTTAACGGGCACCCAATGCACGATACGCGGGCGTCTTTTTAATTATTATTATTATTATTATTATTATTATTATTATTATTATTATTGCATTTCGCCCCCATAACTGGAGGTTGATGAAAAAGCTTAAAAGGCTCAGAACCGCGCAACGAGCGATGGAACAAAAAATGTTAGGCACAACGTCAAGAGAGACGAATACAACAGTGTGGATTGGTGAGCAAACGGAGGGTAGCCGATATTCTAGTTAAGATTAAAAGGAAAGAAATGAAAATGGGTAGGGTCGGGACTCAGCATAGTGGTAACATGTTCTCGTTTTTTTTTTTTTTGTCTCTGTATGCTCTATGTGTCTATACACTATATATGAACTTTATTTACTTTCTTGCCTAACTAAGGCTCTAGATTTTCCGAAGCTGTGACGTTACTTTTTACTTTACAACGTTTTCTTATTATTGCTACTGTTACGGAAAAGAAGTAGCCGTCACCCTTAGAGGTGACTAAAACCTGTCTTTTAGTTTAATTTCCATAAATGAATAATAAGAAAGTGTGGAGGCCATGTAAAGCGTAGATCAGGTAATCGATGGTCTGTTATAATTGCAGAAAAGGTGCCAAGAGTAGAGAATCGCAGTCGAGGGCGGCAGAGATTTAGGTGGTGTGATGAAATACGGAAAGGCGCAAGACAGGGGTAATCGTATAGATGGCCGCGTGGGAATGGCCTTCGTTAATGCAGTGGACATATTAAATAGGCTGCCGATGATGATGATGATGACGATGAAAGAGCGACACTCATTGAGTTTATAGTTAGGTATACTCTCAATAATTTGATCGCATTTAAATTAGTTAAAAGTGCTGATTACTAGAGGTGAAACAGAGCCCTTCAATCACGCATACACACAGACAAAAAAATTTTCTTACGCTAGAGCTATACTTTAACGGTGCCAACCGATTCTGACGTATCACCGTATAGATATTGGCGCGAAATTAAAACAAAATTAAAGTTCGACCTTTATTTAGTTCTTCAACTTATTCCTTCTTATAATCAACCTATCGTCTCGAAATGAACAAAAAATAAAGTTTTGTAAGAATACTTCATTAGTACATACCGATTTAGTACTTTCTTTCGTGTCTCGTTTAGAACGAAGACCTTCGTGAATTCACTGCCTGAAGTATATACCTTGCTTTCTTCAATTTCGCGTCGAAACAGCAGCGTACATGAGAGTGTGTGACATCACGGGTTTCAAAGCATTTTGTCGTAATTTGGCGCCGTTCTAGCGCGGAAAACGTTGTCAAAACTTGTTTACTCTTTCATTTTTCTACGACATAGTGGCATTGTTCTTTATTAATAAGCATTTAACTAATTTCGAGTGGTCAGTGCCAAAATCCATGACGTCGCGGGCCGCTGTTGCGGGAAGTTCGAAGCGGCGTTGTTACTTGCGTTCTTGCGTATTTATATATATATATATATATATATATATATATATATAATAAATCTAATAATTCATCCTGTATGTCTTTGCAGTCGGCTTTGGCGATGATGTCTGTATTCTGGTGCGTTCAATGAACGATGATTGGTGCTTTTCTGCTTTGATAATAAAAGGACACAAAATGAAAATATTCAATCGAGATGTGTTGAAAGATTACGCTTCTTTAATTATGAAGTTTTCATTCGTAGCGAGAACAGAGTTTTTGTGAGTGCAAAAAAAAAAGAAAAAGAAAATGTCGGAAATGGAAAATCGGAGTGGCTGATCCACAGGGAACGCCATAGAGGAAGGCAACGTGGAGGTTACGTCACCTAGTCCGTTTTGACGCAGGCTGTTCAGATTGAGGAGGAGCAGCAGTGAGACCTTCGTAGGAAATCTTCTACGCAATAAAGTCGAATATTGGTGCATAAAAAACGGTGATAAGACATTTAGAGGAATAATATATCGACCTAGTTCGACTGTATATGTTCCTTCAATGTCCCTTAAAAAAAAAAAAGAAAAAAAAAAAAAAAACTCGCATCACGTCTCAAGTGCACTTATGCATATCGTCTCGTGCGTTTTACGGCTGAATTCACATAAGCGATTGTGATTACCTGCGAACGAAATGTATTGGAATTCCGCGTACTTCCGCATTGGTGGGAGGGGGGTGCAATAATTGGGGTTTCCTTTTTCTTGCTTGCCCGTTAAACTAGGCGCGAGATTTCATTGCGCAAAACTGTAAACCTTTCAATACCGTCATGACGAATGCATGACGTGAACATCTTGAACAGGAGTCCCCGCTTATACCTTCTGGTCGTCGTTAGCAAGGTGTTCGGTTTAAAGGTTTTTCAGTCGCTCATCGCGTCGAGAACCAAACGCAGTGCGTTGGATGGCGTTCTAAACAAACAAAGCAGTGAGCGGAATAATGCACTCAAATCACATCTTCTCTTTATCAGTTGAATGTCTCGCACTAGTGTTGCGATGACAATTACACGGATGCTTGAGGTAAAAGAACCTGCCATCACCGTTGCTGTGCTGTCCCGCTCACCGGCGCATGCCGCGGCTCGCGCGCGAATGTTTAGAGGGCCCCCACTTGAAAAATACACCAGACCAGTTTGGTGTGCCCTGGGGTTTTCTAGTGTAAACACCAGCGCAGTCTGATGTGTTTTGGTGAGCACACCAGCACGCAAGCGAGGGCGCCACCACTCCACAAGTGTTCGATTCCTGCTCACTTGTGCAAGAATAGCACAAGAATTACATTAGGGAAACACCGGTGCATCACTGCTTCGCACTTCCCCAAGTTCCACGTTAGGGGAGCTGCATTGGCGCTGGATTTGAACTACACAAGCGCAGAATTTGAGCAGGATTGGAGCTACATTAAGCGCAGAACTTGAGCGCAGTTTGAACTACACCAGAGCAGAATAGTTGGTTTAACTTCGAAAACTCTTTTTAAGGCCAGCACTAAGGCCCAGTAAAGAAGAGGGCCTGCTCCGCTAACGCCCCTTCTTGATCCGCCGAGACTGAGTGAAGCCAAGCACTTGAGGAAAGAGGGGGAGGGTAAAGGAAGTAAGGAGAGATAATGGCAGCGTTACGTAAGTACAGAATGCGTTCTGTATCTGCCCTTATCTCCGGACAGTTGGGGCAGTGAGCTGTACTATACCAGTCAGCTAAGCCAGGGCAGCGTTCTGCCTGCCGCTGCTGGCATCGGCTTTGAGTGCAATCCGGGAAGCACACTACAAGCACGCTAGCGCTCCTGCTCAGCTGTTTTGTGTAGGCACCGGTCTGAGCGGAAGCTGCAGTTATCCAATATTTCACACTTGCGCTGATTATCGCCGACGCTTTCCCGTCAGTCTCATCCAAGGTTGTTATAAAAAAAAAGAAGAATGCGCACGTGAGCTGTCGGGCATTATAAGAAGAAAATCTTGTCTATCCATTGCCATCCACTATAAAAATAATCTGAGTATCTCCAAGCGACGGCAGACAACATTACTATGTTTCTGTCCAGCTACGTAGTATTTGTATATGTTTAAGGTTTGGCCCAATTTTGAGGTGAAACACCCTGTATATGGTCTCGCTCAAATATTTTAGTCATCGGTGCCCGGCCCTGTCATTTAAAGAGATGTGCTTCGTAGCTAGAGCGTAATGCATAGGGTCGATAATTTGAACCAGCTCATGAAAGGGGAAAAAGTTTCGCAGAAAACATGACTGGTGCATCTATACGCGTATCTGCATAACAGGACCCATAACAACGTACGAGAAAAATCAGACATTAGCTACACATAAGACCTGTGGCATTTAAAAATGCAGCTCCACTAACGTGAAACCTGGGGAGGTGCGAAGCATGCAGTGATGCACCAACTAATGAGCTCATACTGCCTTAAGCAATGGCTCATAACCTCTTAAACGCGGCCTCCAGATTACGACGACAGCAGAGAAGTGAAATTCTACGCTGGAATGATGAGCGGCAATGCAGACAGCTGTGGTAGACGACGACAAACGCGAGAGAAATCGCACGAGCGCGTGCCGAGCGCGAACACGAACCGTTTGCTTTAAAGCAGCCAGCTGTGAACGACGACGACGATTACGACAGGAGGCGCCGACAGCCCGGGCGCATAAGGTGCTTCGCATCTAAACGAACCTGATGAACTGAAAATGAAAACTGAAGCTGCAGCACCGCTATCTTACCGTAAGCACGCAAACATAATTTCCCGCACAGGTATTGTTCGACGTCTTTCTTTCCGTCACTGGTATGAGCCCGAAGTCTAAAGATGTCTAAAGCAGCTGGGAGGAGTGGACCACTCCCCCACGAAGGTTTGAAAAACTATGGTGGCCGCTTCTGGTGCAGCACTTCAAGAACATGCTGGGTCAGGAGGCATGAGCATACCAGAAGGTCCGGACTTGGGCTTTTGTTCCTTCGGGGCTAATAAATGTTATTTCTCTCTCTCTCTCTGAAGATGTGGACCAATTTTGCTGGCACATCGTGACATCAGTGCGCAGCCAAAGGCAATATTTTAGCCAAAAACACGAACTTTTATTTTCCAATTGACCTATCGTTTACAATAACCGACGAAAAGTAATTGATCTGTGATAATACTTCAGCTGTCACAGCCCTGTTTCAAAGGTGATGTATACCCAAGCTCTGGCTTCACCTCTGCTGGTAAGAAACTGCTGAGGCTGCCTTTCCAGCATTTTTGCGTGAAGCCTTCTTGGTCGCACCTCGTGCGCCATCGAGGGAGGTGCGACGCCTGCAAGGAGGTTAAAAAAAACTTTTTACGGCGAAAACCTTAGACCTCTATGTTTCAAGGTCGCGTTGTGAGGTACAGAATGTCACGTGACCCAAGGAAGGCCAGAAGGGAGCCGAAGCATGTCCAGCCGTGTAAACGATATGATTAATGATTAGGAACGTTAATTAATGATTAATTAGTGGTTGTAATAAGGTGGATTAGGGTCGATTAAGGTGGATTAAGGTGTATTAAGGAGGATTAAGCTGGTTTAGGGCGCATTAAGGTAGATTAAGGTGGATTAAAGTGGATTAAGGTGCATTTTTTACTCCGTTTTCATATTTGTTTGTTTCTTTCTGTATAGGTACAGAAATAGAATTAAGGTGGATGAGGTTGATTAAAGTGCATTTTTTAAACCTTCTTGGACGCCTGCAACGAAACTGGCGGCGCTCATGACGCCAACGTTGTGAGACGCTTGGTAGCTGACAGGGCGCTCTTCCTTCTACCCAGTCCGAGTTGCCTGCTTACTGCGTCGCGTCGGCATGTCGCAACCGCGTATAGTTACACCACCATCCAGGGACTCCAAGCGCAACGCTAAACCTTGCGATAGCAATGCCACTGCCAAAGTTTTTTTTCATGTTATACATGACTCGATTCAGATGTCGCGAAAAACTTTTCGCACTATAAAAATCATACTTAAACATTTGCACTAACCGTGTAAAACACCCTAACTTAGCCTCCTAATACAGTACTGTCATCCAAGGATTAGAGGGACACGAAAGAAAAACATTAATTCAGTTTAGACTGACAAAACATTCGCTGCATTACGTGGACTATTAGAAGAGAAATTAACGTAGGTCATAGTTTCGTTTTATGAATTCCGCGACAAAACGCCAGCGCCACTACGTGCGTATGACGTCAGAGATTTCAAAGTAAATGTTTTTGTTTTTTGGGACCTTGTGGCTCACTGAAGGTCTTCAAGCTTGCTGGGATTCTATCTTTACCTCTTAGAATACGGTGTAGTGCAATGTTTTCTGATAAACATTTGGCTAAGCTGGAGCAACCTCGTCAAAATTCATGACGTCATGATGTGCTGGTGCACGAACTCCGAAACAGCGTCGCCAACTGGCTTTCGTTATTACCGTCTTTTCAGGCTTATCGAGCCTGTTGTCATTGGAAGAGTGGTTTTCTGTAAACGAGCAATTTGATAATGTAACTCAAATTATGTTTGCTTAAGTTTACCTTTGAACCGCGGGCTTTAGCAACGTCTGACGCATATTTCTATACTGAATTCAAATAATACCGTTGTGAGGGCACAGCAGAGTAACTGTTTTGTCTTTTCAAATGAATGTTATGCGATTAGGTGAAATACAGTGGGAATACACATATACGAGTAACAGAAATTGTGTGCTTGAGTGCGAGTTCCCAGTTGTCCGAAAGTTCGTGCTCCTCGTGCGCATAACAAGAAGGTTCTGCGCTTTTGCGCTGATGGTGGAGCACAGTTTATTACCATTTCACCGCGTTCGGCACATTTTATTGCAAGGGATTTGGCTGAAACCAAAAGGAGCTAAATGCCACCGTGTGCACTGTTGTGCGCGCAGCTAGCCACACGTCCAGACTAATGCAGCTACGGTGCTGAACCCTAAAGTTCGATGTCGCGGCGAACAGCACTGACATGTCTTATGTAGCTGTTGTGAAATAGAAGCAGTGGGTTCATGAATACATCATGAGTGCTTGGCTTCACTCGGGCTCGGCGGATCAACAAGGGGCCTTAGGGGAGCAAGGGCTCCTCTTTACTGGGCCTTAGTGCTAGCGGCGTGGGAGCATGACGTCGGAATACGCTGATGGCCGTCTTACGTTGCCGAGGTTGAGAGCGAGCAGACGCCAATGACGACAATCGCGAGTTATTTAGGTGTGACGACGGGCAGGTCGCGCTCGCCGGTTTGAACATCGGTCACCGCGAGTAGCTTGTCAGTCGCTGGTGCCAGTCGCCGGTACCTCTGTCAGTCGCCGATGTGAACGCCGCCACAGGGAGTCGTTAAGACGATCACAAGGCCCTTTGTGATCGTCTTCTAGATTTGCACTTGGTGCTCTCTGACGCGCTCCGCAAGCCTTACTAGAGGAAGCTGTGAGGCTGCGATTGCAGAGCCTCACACATGGATAATGGGTAACATGGGTACATGTTACCATTATCATTATCCCTGTGCGACATGGTACATGTCACACAGGGATAATGGGTAACATGGGTACAATGGGTTTACAAGGATTTGTCAAACTTCCGCGATGGTGGTTTCGAACGTTCTTGCGGGATTACTTGTTGCGCTTTATCCGCCTTCATTTGCCTAAATTTCCGAGCAATCATGTTTTTGTAAATGCGCGAATGCCATAAGACTCTGTGTACGGTCGTAATCATTTCGAAGTGTCGCATCAACAACTCAATGTTCAGTTGAAAATGACCAATCCGCTAAGTGACAAAGCTCTTTGAAGCCAGAACGACAATCTTTAGGCAAATTCATGTATTGTTTATCCTTCGCAGCTGATTGAGTCGTGCCCGGTTGCAACTCCCACAGACACTGGCGCTAGGGTACCACCTGGTAACGCTTGTAGGAAACGCGCATGACCACATCCGTCACTGGCACAACAAGCGATTCGTGCACTAGTACAGCACTTGAAACTGCACCGGTTTGAGAGACCGCTTATAGTGTCCCTGTGCCTCCCCGCACGTGCACTAAGTGCTCACTCTTTTCCTCTTCCTATTCCCCCTTTCCCTTACTCCCAGTGTAGGGTAGCAAACCGGACGCTCGTCTGGTTGACCTCCCCGCCTTTCCTCTCCTTGCTTTCTCTTCTCTCGCATGGAACAACAGACGGAAACAGCTCCCGTGCGTCAGAGCAGCGGCGTCATGGCAGGAGCGTACGGGATCGTATTAAAGTCCGCATGACCGGTTTGTCTTGCGTGATATATCCATCTATCTCACTCCTCCGCCCCTGCTTTGGTATGACCCGACCGGCAGCGCCACCGCTCTGGACGACTGCAAACCGCGACGAGCCGTAGGCATCCATTCGTATGCCGATCCGGATGAGCAACGGTACGTGCCGTCGGCGAAACACCGGAACGATTGATTCGTATCGTGTGCGCCCCGCGACCGCACTGGCCACGCGTACCGCATCTCATCACTTATAAGCTGCCACTGGGTATCACTGGCGGATCCAGAGGGGGGATGGGGGGCTCTGGGCACGCCGTAGTGGCGGACTCTGCAATAATTTGGACCACCTGGGGTTCTTTAACGTGCACCTAAATCTAAGTATACACGGGTGCTCTCGCGTTTCACCCCCCCCCCCCCCCCCCCCTGAGAATGCAGCACTTCAGCGCTCACAACATAACACTGCAGCATGCCCCCCCCCCCCCTCCCCCCTCCCCCTCTTCTTCATTGAACCCTTCTTTCCTGGGTGTTTGGACGAGGGCCACCCTATGGAGCCTGCCCTGAATCTGCACTTGCTGGATATGAAGGCTGGCACATTCAATTAACCTGAGACAGCGTCTCGATCGGCTGCTCACGCGTTTTGCCAGGGTGTCCCTATCACATCTTCTCGTGCTGCGTAGCACACACTACGAAAAGTTTGCCCCCTTTGGTGCTTAACTTCTCCCCAAGGAATAGTCGTGTTTGTTAGGTTGTTTTCGAATACAGGCCTTCAAGGATAGGGTGGTCCCTAACGATTAGCCTCTCGCCACAGCGCATGCGCCGAACCCGAACGGTATCTTTAGGGTTTGGGTTTTCGCACGCTCCTAACGCTAAATTTCAAAAATAGCGCGGGTGCCCTAAACGGACCAAACTTGATTTGCGTCGCCTATCTCAATAGTCACGTGAGAAAAACATTGAAAATAATAAACACTGAAAATAATAAACTCTCAGATATACTTTTAATCCTGTAAAATATTACGCGTTGCATTATTTCATGTCTTTTTTTTTTTTTTCTCTGGCATTATGCTTTCATTTTCCTTCCGCCGGCAGTAAGGGCGCTGCAGTCGCGTAACGCTAACGCAAGCCGGGAACCCTGTTCTAAAGCACGTTCCCGGCGGGGCAGACCGCGAACCCAAGCCGGTCGCTTGTTGGGGCACCCTAAGCGCTATTCTAAACCTCTATTCTAAACCTATTCTAGACCACTATTCTAAACCTCCCTACTGTATGCATCAGTCGCAACGTAGGATCAGAGCACGAACTATAATTAGTCCCCCTAATAACGTTGTTTATTCTCTGAATACCTTTCTGGTGGACAATGAGCAATAGAAGTGGAACGAGGGATGCAGGGACTTGCCGAAACGTTGGTTACAGAGGCACCTGTGGCCGAATTAACGATGATTTTCTTTCGTAAGTGGTTTTCCCTATCGGCTACCCTCCTTCGCTAAATTATATGTCGAGGATCTGGATTGGCTGGAATGAGCTCTTACGAACAAATTCTAGCGTAAGATCTTTTTTTTGATAATACGAGCCGTGTTGTTCTACCTCTGTCGATCAAGATGAAGTCGTGAGTGAACCTTGGCCCTGTTTGGATTTTTTATCGACAGTGATAATGTTCACCAGTGCTTAATATGATTGCGAACGTTAGTGTGTAATTTGCGCCTAGATTGTAGGTACGCCCATAAAAGCAGCATACAACGTGTTTAATATATAGGGCGCGGTGTTTGTGGAATTCCTAATGTACATAATGCCTGAAATATATCGCTGTTAGCAGTAACAGCTTTTGGCGTATTCAAGCGCTCACAGACGCCTAAACTTAGCGTGAAGGACGCTAGACTAATCTCTTGGTAGTCAATACGCGCCGAGAAGTTCGAATCATCCATCACGGCTCCATAGAGTGTTCGAGTCATCCAGGAGTAGACCGCAATGTGCTCATAGCATTTAGACCAGGCCATTTTCAGAATTCGCATCACCGCGAAATTAAGAACAACCGTACGTGATCGCGTCATTGATATTCAAGTGTATACAAGGGGCGTTTTCGAGGGTACCAGTAGTACGAGCGAAAATACGGAACGCGTCGCGTTTCATGCTTTCCGGGCGCGGACGTTTGTAATGCCGGTTACAACACTGACCTCCCGCTCGGCCTTCTCTGCTTCTTTGACTTCAATTTTCTTCCTTTCTTCTTTTCATCATCCGTTCTGTTTGAGTCGGTCCTTCCTCGACATCCGCGTTTGCCTTGGCGTTCGTGTTGCGTGTGGATGCGTATTTCTGCGAGCGTATCGAGGTATTATTGCGTTCCGGTGACCAGGCCGGGTAGGACATGCATTCGATCGTTACGCAAAAACGGCAGACCGACCGTGAGGCTTATGGCCGTTGGGTTTTCGATTTCACAGCCTTTATTATGCCTGTTATTGTTTTTTTTACTTCTGTGAAATGGAAGCACGGTTAGCGCGGCCACGATCCTCCGAATGCCGCAGAATGAGTATAGCGTAGAAATGTTTCTTGAGCGGCCGTTATGAAAGATCGCTACGCAATTCGTTGCGTTCTGGCAAGGTGGAGGGTTATTTTCGACCTCCATCGAACAATGCATTGAGTCCTTATGGACTATTCTATTTAAGTAGCGTTTCTGCACGACAGTGTTTTCTAGACTGAGGAAGACTCTCGGGTTTTAAAAGAGCTACGTTCAAGTGTCTGCGGCCGCAGACGACCAAATTACGGAGACGCAAGCCCAGAGCTTACATTTCCTTGCCACTGAAGGCGCAGAATACCATTCTGGCTGGGGAATATATATATATATATATATATATATAACTAAATTTTTCAATGGGCCAAGCGTATTTAGGAAAATCAGAAGCACAACTTCGCGGTTATCTTATGTTTATTATTTACCCAACAGTTTCAGTTTCGGTCGGTGGACCGACCTTTTTCAAGGGATCCGGCAGACCGACCGTGAGGCTTGAAAAAGGTCGGTCCACCGACCGAAACTGTTGGGTAAATAATAAACCTAAGATAACCGCGAAGTTGTGCTTCTGATTTTCCTATATATATATATATATATATATATATATATATATATATATATATATGTATGTATATGTATAAGGAAAGCGTCAGGGCCAAGGCTGAGCAGTAAGAATTCACATATTGGTGTTTAACGTTCTAAAGAAACTGTCTGAATTTGACAGACGCCTCTAGGGGGAGGAAGAGGAGGATAAGCTTTGCGCTAACTTTGACTACCTGACATTCTTTAACGTGCACCGAGAGTGTGGCACAAACGCATTTGGGCATTTCGACGCCATCGTAAATTAGCTGCCGCGGCTGGAAATCGTACCTGTACTCGGCCCCAAAACGCCATAGAAGCGGGGCCGCCTAGTGGAATATAATGGTATGCAGTTACGCCCCTTAAACGAAGAATTAAAATATATAATAAGAATTTGGAGTGGTAGATTATCATTTAGTAACTCTACACTAGCGTATATTTCACGGTGGCGAAAATATTTATTAGCCGATACAATGAAGGGCGAATCTGCCTCTTGAATTTCACGCCAAAATCGGGGCATCGATGACAACATCTTGACGCCCTGTATTTCAGCGTGCTTGCGCACGTTCGGGCAGGTTGCTTTCGTGCAGGAAAATTTGCCAGAATTTAAGCCGGTGGTTCGATCCTTTGGCCATATTATCGAGTGAGAATGTGATTGATATTTATTAATATTTGTGGCGTCACGAATATCTAATGACGAAATTTGAAAGCGGTGTCGCCATCCTTCTTTTTTTCTTTTTGTTTCGTTCTCATTATTTTCATGCGTCCTTTATTTTTGAGTTTCGTTTTATGGTTTATTAAGCATCCGCACTATATGGCTAACCTTTGAATTTGCATCTCAAGAAATGTATTATCAACGTTTTCAGAAGACTCAAGATTTGTAGTACTTTGCACATCACGTGTTAATTGTTATGCAATGATTATGATTGTCTACGTGTGTATATGTTGTAGGGAAATATTTTCCCTACCATGCCTTACGTGTAGCACTTGACCACGTTATAACTTCTCGTCTATAAGTTTTTAAAACTGCCGACCGCATAAGTTTTCCGAGCATCCAAATGGCGAAGAAGGTACATTTTCAAGTGACTTTACCAATGAGTCTGAAATTTGAATGAACTATGCCGCGGTCGTACGGGAAGTATCCACCTCAACTATAGATTTGAGGGTGCACACAAACTCACTGCGAATTTTTTTTTCTGTGATCCCCAAATTTTTTTCAGCTGGGTGTAGCTACTGGTGGCTGCCACTTTCAGAACACTGTGTGTTCTGAAAGTGTTTGTGAACCGTTCGTCACGACGTAAGAAGGTTTTTGTTTTAGGTTTAATCATTATTTTCAATCTTCCTGAACAAACCGGGACTGAATGTGCATTCAGACTTGCGGCACTCATTTTACCTACTGTTCTAGTGTGCTGCTTCCCAGCCGACGCTGTCGACGAAAGATGACGTCACGCTGGATACCTGCTACCGCTTTTTTCACCTTTTACTCAACTTTCGCTCGAACCGATAGACAGGAATAAACGTTCTGATGTGCCGCCTGTCTCTGCTGCAGCAGTCACGGACAATAACACAGGGGTAGTTATGCTAAGAACAGTTAAACAATTAATTATGATGAAAAAAAAAAGATCAGCACTCACAACAACGGGCCAGGGAGCACCAACCCGAAGTGAACTTGGTTTGGGTAGAGTGCCGTCTGTTCGCAGTCCCCTGCAATATAAAGTGGAACCCTGCATTAAGAATTCGACCGAATACCACTGCAGGCGGGTGTGAGTTTGAACGTGACTTGTGAGTGGCACTTCAGTTTTGCTGAAAACTTAAAAGGCCGCTGGGCCGGTGAGTACTACTTTTTACAGATTTTGTGGTGGGCCCTCCATAAAACTGATTGCCTTTGAGAAAGACAATAAAGTGGAACCCTAAGTAAATCTAAAATGGTAAAGTACTGCATTGAGACTCTGCTTTCATTCCAGTGGCTACCAGCGGTTACAGAAGAGGAAGACCAAATTTCTCATTACTTGAAATTCGCGCCGAAACTTCACTTGTTCCATGCATGCGTATGTTGCCTACATATACGCGTACATGAAATTAGCTAATAAGAACATTACTGCTCTCCTTTTCTTTCTGGCAGTTAGGGCTTTGTCATGACTGACGCATGCGTCACGGGGCATGCCAACATTTTGCTTATGCAAGCAAGGAGAACAGCAGTGGTGCGATCTCACGACGGTTCTGAAAGCGAACTGTTCGCTTGGCTTCGCGTGATTGGTCAGAATGGAGCTTTCGTCAGAAGAAAAAAAAAAAACACGATTCTGACCAATCGCGCAAGGCCGCTTTCCGAACTGTTGTGAGATCCAGCTCCAGTTTTCTTCATTTTTGGCGCGTGGCAGTCAGCGCTTTGAGAGACTATGTTAAGCCGTCTAGGTAGTTTAGTGGTTTTGGCGGTGGGCTGCTAATCCCGAGGGCGCGGGATCAAATCCCGGCAACATCTCGGTGGGGGAGAAATGGAAAAACGCCCGTGCATCGTGGATTGGGCGCACGTTAAAGAACCCCAGGTGGACAAAATTATTCCGGAGCCCCCCACTACAGCGTGCCTCATAATCATATAGTGGTTCCGTCACGTAAAGCCGCAGAACTAAATAAAATGAAATAAAATAAAATAAAATAAAATAAAATAAAATAAAATAAAATAAAATAAAATAAAATAAAGTAAAATGAAGCTCTGTTACATTGGAACGCCTTTGGTATCTTCACAGGCTGTAACCAGACAGGTAGAAACGTTTCTACGTCGAAGTACAATAAATACAATAAATCAGCCGGAATGCTGCCAGCGTCGCCGTCATCATCGCAGTCGCCGTCATACTATCATCTTCGTCGTCACGCACGCAATTGTTTGCCTTACTCGGACACGTCGCACCATCTTGTAGCACTTCACAGAACCTAAATCTATGATAGGTATAGGCTAGATTTCTGCAAAATACTTCCCGCCACGATTCCGCAATGCATAATGGTTTATTCATGTGCCTGCCGTAACGGACCTATATGCGGACCTAACGGACCTAAACGGACCTATATATCCATCGACGATGCCTCTCCGGACGCATAAAGCACTTATAGTTGCACTAACAGCTTCGCTGTAACAGGCGGCGGCGGCGGCGGCGGCGGCGGCGGCGGCGGCGGCGGATCATCATCATCATCATCATCATCATCATCATCATCATCATCATCATCATCATCATCAGCCTATATTTATGTCCACTGCAGGACGAAGGCCTCTCCCTGCGATCTCCAATTACCCCTGTCTTGCGCTAGCTGATTCCAACTTGCGCCTGCAAATTTCCGAACTTCATCACCCCACCCAGTTTTCTGCCGTCCTCGACTGCGCTTCCCTTCTCTTGGTATTCATTCTCTAACTCTAATGGTCCATCTCTCCAATGCTATTCCCTGCATGCTTAGAAGAATTCAAGCTCTTAGACTGGGAAGGCTTAGGAGTGAGGATCAACGGCGAATATCTCATAACAGGCATACCTGGCATATCTGGTAACAGGCATACCTTGTATAAAATAACCACCTCGACAGGGTATCAATATCTCTTCCGCACTGCAAGATCAAACAGTATCGGCATCATGGTCATCATCCCGTACGGCAATGCGACTCCGCTTCAACCGTCGGACCAGCCTCTATGACATCCTAACAACCAGATTACGGCTCAATGGCGGGGTCATACGAGAAATCCCCGCTGTTATGACTCGGTTCGTGTTCCATTTCATCCAGAACGTGATTGGATCTTGTTTGTCGTTGGGGGTTAAATGATGGCATCGTGGATCGTTTGATTAGTAGCGCGCCACGACTTTGGTATCCACACTGATTGGTGTTGTCGAGGTGGGATAGTGCTGGTGCCTTTATCTTCGCTTAGTTGTTTTTTCCTCGTATCCGTGGCTTTGACCGCTGACTGCAGCAAATTAAGGGCGGCCTTCGAAGCGACCGATGACTGTTGCATACGGTTCGAGATGCTTCTCCGAATAAGAACTTCAAGGCGCTCTTTTCGATCCTTGGCGGTCTGTGTAATAATGCACGCGCGCCGATAATAACGCTAGAAGCGTGAGATTGCTGTTTTTAATCAAGAAGAGCAAATGCGACAATAATCGCGTCTTGCAGCCTTAAGGTGCCCCAAAAGACGAATCAAAGGCAAGAAAAGTGCTTGGTGGGTCTATCGCTCGTAAGTGAAATTTGCATACAGCGATGGTAAAATATAATTATTATAAACACTGCATGGCTAGGAAACGAAAACGCCTTTGTAGGAAATGTTGGGAAGATATAATGAATCACAGCGAATTAAAGGTTTCTCGTTCGGATAACATCTAATCGCCGATGCTTGTTCATCACATTAAGCGCAAGCCATGCGAAAGAGCTTAACGCTATCACTTGGGAATGCCGGCTCTAGCCCTATCCAAGAAGATTTACTTAATTTATATCTGCCTTCGGTGCTGTTATGTATTGCAAGTCACGCAGTGTATTAAGCGGTGGCTAACTACTGGCTGATAATCGTATATACGGATAAACACGTTCAGACGCGCGCAAACCTCACTTTCATCTGCGCTCCCTCTTGGCTGTTACACTTAAATGGGTCGCTCTTTAATACGCTTTGCCAACTGGTTATTAATCGCGTGAAAACTTCTATAGGCGTGAACTGACACACAAAAATGTAGATCACTGTGCAATGACAGAAGAAATTAATTTAGAGATACACGAGTGCACTTAGTAGGTCAAAAAACACGAGGAGAACCAGAAAGGCACGGATCCGGCGTGAGATTTATAGTTCCTTGGAACAGAGCGCCGAGAAGCAAGGTACGTAGTACAAAACACCGGCGCTTTCCACCTACTTTTAATTTATTGCTGGATTGATTGATTGACTGATTAATAGATTTGATGATATTGGAAGTTTTGGCAAGTTTCGTCGCCGTCTCTTCTACAACATACTATTTGGTGATGAACATCCGGAAATGGTACGCGGAAATGAGCAAACAAGAACACATACGCAGAAGGGGACCACGTAGCGTATACGAGCTCGAAACGATGACGAATGTAACAGGTGCAACGAGACACTTGGTACAATGTGCACATAAGTGTGCAGGCAGAGGAAACAAGAAATTCCAGAAAACGATGAAACATACAACGTAAGTGTGAATCACAGGTGCAGGGAAGCGCTGATGCACTAGCACAATGAATACAGAAATGGTGAACACAAGCAAGTTATATGCTTTCTGGAAAACACACGTAACTGAATGAATGAACGAACGAGTGAATGAAATCCATCCACAGCTTTGGCACGCCAATTGTATGTTGTTGCATTGTTATGAAGATGAGTGTACTGCACGAACTTTCACAACGTTCGCTTTTTTTTTTTAGTGTTTGAGAGAGGTACTGTCCTTAATGAAAGCCGGAGACTATTGCCTGGCTGACGGCCTGGTATGGTACTCCGGGCAATGGGCGAAAGGTATTATATACACAACTATCAACACATACAAAAAGCCACATAATACATCCCCGGACGCGCACACACACTCAACCTGCTGATAAATGTTCATTATTAAGCGATGTTTCCAAAAATACCCCGAGTGCATGCGTTGCACGCAATGCGCAAGCAGTCTTACGCCACGGGCCAAATGAGATTTATAGGTTCTCATACGAAAATGAGAAAACACCGATACCGATGCAAAAAAAAAAAAAAAAAAAAAAAAAAAAAGGTGAGAACAGGTTGCATGCCACACGACTCTACCCATTGCTGTACGTAGTCTCATATTCTCACAATCTGCGTGACAGGTCACTTAACACACATCAGTGCTACACGTAATGTAGTACAGTGTGGGTCACTGTTAAATGGAACACGCCGTCACTATTCTGCCGTCGATTATCGCGGTGATATGGCATAATGTCCCACAGACTAGTTTTTTATGAATGTACTAGTTGTTATGGACTAGTTTCATATGCCCGCGCAATTATTTACACCTGTCCTCTTTTTCCGATATAGGCTGGGAAACAATCCAGGTCTTTCCTTTAACAGTGCATGAAACTCTACGCTCTGAGCACGTCAGTGTCCTCAGAATATATGTACAGTTACGTGCAAAGCTCTACCACTTTCGGTTACCTAATCGAATGATGAAGGGGAGTAATCGGGATGAATTTTAATTCGACTTCCATATCCCTGCTTAATGCATTCCTTTCAAGCAAGGAGAGCCAAAAAATTTAAATAATAATACTAGTACTAAAATAAATTAAAAAAATAACAAACAAACAAAAACCGCCTAGACCGCGACGTCAAATCTTCAGTTACTAATTGCATCACTTGCCACGGGAGAACGAAATGACTTTCGAGCAGGATATCCAGAATGTTCGCGATTTCGAGAACGAATCGAATTTGAATCTGAACTTGATATTTATTTTGCTAGAATAATCGAATTAGGCCGTATGCGTGGGTTGTACCGCAAAAGGCGTTAGAAATTTTCTTTAACGGATTCGATAATTAAGCGATTTTCTTATAGGATTGCTTAGTCTCAACTTTTTTTGCAGGTTGGTTATAAACTCCTCCGATGACGGGCTGCCAAGTCTTGAATTAGGATTAATCGTCTGGCTCTATCGGTTAAGAAGTTAGTCTAATTTGCATATATAATTACTTGTCTAATTACGACCTCAATACAATAAAAAGTATATTCCTTTTATAACAAAATAAATGACGAGGAGATCGCTTAACTACCGCAGGATTCCTATTGTAACGCAATTTCGAACGCATTTTCTGTAACACTGTATTTAGTCACTGATATTATTGCAGCCTTCCATGGCCCGGTAAGAAGGCCCATCTATATAGGACCTATACCCTCCACTTCAAGAGAGAGAAGGCTGGTTCAATGATATCTGGAGCGGTTAACCTAGCGGCATGCCTGGCGTGTTACTACTGCAGATGAGATGGTGATGTAAAAACAAAGCTCTATCTCCCTCTCTCTCTCTCTCTCACACAAAGGCAACCGATGCGGTGCCCGGGCCATCTGTTTTGTGTCAGGTGGCAATCCGTTCATGGCATGATGGCGCAGATGGAGGGTCGATTTCTTTAGAAGTCGTCCTGGAAATAATAATAATAATAATAATAATAATAATAATAATAATAATAATAATAATAATAATAATAATAATAATAATAACAATAACAATAACAATAACAATATAATAATAATAATAACAATAATAATAATAATAATAATAATAATAATAAACTTAATGGTAGTGTGCTGTGTTGGCCCCTCACCTACCCGAGATCCGCTAATCACGAAAGCGCATACGACTCGGAGCCAGCCGTGGCCTGCCTCTCTTTCGAGAGACTCGACCATCTTACAACCCACAACCGCACCGGCAGTGTACTCATTCTCGACACGAAAGTGCACGTGACACCGTACAACAGGGGCCACGCACTGACCTGCCCAGAGTGAGTGCCACCGCCTCCCAGAAGCCAGGCCGCGAGCATTCGCCACACGACCAGTCTTGTGGTGATTGCAAGGAGGCGTGATGAGAGGCTAAGTATGTGCTGCTGCGCTCTGAGGCAAAGAAAAAGAATTGCGGCAGAACACCGTCTCACGACGACTGTTGACGGCGATGGGCTTAGCATTGACTCGATGTAGCGACACAACGTACTGCTACCGCCGAAACGAGCTGTGTATAAAACCAGCCGGATTCCTCTTTCGCGATTCCCTAAGAACATTGGGTGCCATCTAGAGCCGTCGCCGCGAAGCCTGTGCGCGGCCTCCGAAATGCATGTTGCGCCGGTGCGTGCTAACGCGGAGAATGGTTCCCTTGTCTGCCGCACACTCAGTGGCACAGAAGTTACACACAAGCACACGCACAAGCACACGCACGCACGCACGCACACACACACACACACACACACACACACACACACACACACACACACACACACACACACACACACACACACACACACACACACACACACACACACACACACACACACACACACACACACACACACACACACACACACACACACACACACACACACACACACACACACACACACACACACACACACACACACACACACACACACACACACACACACACATGGGTGTCTCGATTCCCCGTGCGCGCGCACACACACAAGGGGAATAAAATTGGTCCCATGCACATTCAGGAGATGGACAGGCTTAACACCATCTTACCCCTGCGAACATGAAGCACACATATTGCTATTTTAAGCAAATCAAACATTTAACCAAAAAGAACAAATTAAAAGCAATCAGCAACGATTATGTAACAGATACCGTCAAACAAACAACAATGATAGGGCGGCAACAGTATGAAGTTTCGAAACAAAGTCAGCAGCGTTCAGTCCGCGCATAACAACAGTCACTTTCAGAAGCAGAAAAAGCATTCGGTAATCTGTATTATTGAAGCCCATATATATTTTTTTTAATTTTCTTGAATATTCGTGGTTGATTCCATTCGACAAATTTCGCGCTGTTCGAGCACCCAAACTTCGGAAGCGTGTCGTCGTGTCGTTCAGGGCCACTGGGAAAAAAAAAAAAGGGCGGTGGGGGAGGAAGGAAAGAGGGGGGGGGGGGAGGTTTAACCAAGGACACCCGTCACGCGCTTCGGTGGCCGCGGCCGACGCGCCCGCTAAATCCTTGCCTCTCTGTCAACAGGGCGCGCACGGTCACGTCATCGCGAAAGGCTCGCCGATGTTGACGCTTCGGCTGCCGTTTTCGCGAGGGCACCACTGACGCGTGAAAACAGTTTGAACGGGAGAGAAAGGAAGGCTTTCTTTTGTTTCCTTTGCAGTCACGTGACCCGCGACAGACTCGAGTGACAGCCGCGAGGCACGGCTGTAGTAGGTGTACGGTTTCCAGCAAACTCGTCTGGGCCGCGGCAGCGCTAGCACAGGCGCACTCCCGTGCGGATAATGTGCTTTCGTTTCGTTCATAGAGCATCGTAAAAATTGAAAGAAAATAAATGAAAGAATAGTAGAGGTAACTGGCGATAGCACGCTGGATGCGTGCTTCTCGATCGGGAGCTCTGCCAAAACCTCTATTGAACGGTTTGAATCCAAGTCTTGCGTGCGCGGTGCCCGCCAGACCGCTTTGCTCGTAAAGTTCCAACATCTACCAAAGCTATCTTCAATTCGCTAGAATTAATTTCAGTTCAATTTAGAAAGAATTTGATTTCCTCCGGACGTCTGCCGAGCTCCCCGTAATCTTACTCGTGCCCCTGCCATCAAATTACTGCGACCGACTCGAGATCCAGCGACTCAACCGCAGGATTTAACCTCCCCCTCACAAAGAGCTCAGCACTGAAGAGGCCCTCAGACTTATCCAAACAAACACATTCCCAAACCTACACAGATACAGCAAAATATACCCACAAACATATCGCGGCATCTGGCCCTGGTGCGGCGACACACGCCCTACACTCTTTCACATCTCGTGGGGGTGCGGGGGCAAGCCTCAACATTTAAAGACGCCTAACACGTCATTTGAGCGGTGGGAGGTAGAGCTGACCGGCGATACCCTGGCGGGACAAGAAGCTCTCGTCCAGCAAGTACGTCGAGCAGCCATGGCCAGTGGAGTCCCGGAATGAGGACACCACCCACTCGTCCTCAAGATCAACGACCTCGATGGTCTAAATAAATCTTTTTTTTCTCTCTCTCTCTCTTAATTGGGCAGGGGAGCATAAGAAAAACCGAAATTCTCATTTCTTTATTTCAATCATATATAAAAAAGAGAGACATTGAAGCCAGAAAAAGAATAAGAGAAATTAATTGTGCCTAATTGGAATGTAGGAGTAATAGAGTAAAGGGGAAGGAAAGTGGACGAGAAGGTGACTTGCCGCGCGTGGGATTCGAACCCACATATTTCGTATTACCTGTGCTGTGCTTTAGAAAGTTACTGTTCACAGAATGCTTACTGGGGCGGCCTTTAGACGTTTCGACGGCGTCGATAAGTTGACCGTGAGTCCATCGCTTTCGGGCGCCCGCTAAGCACCTCCGCAGTCCACTCCCGTAAACTCGACCTCGGTTAATTCGACTTACAGTTTAATACGAACGCATTAGAACGTCTTGGCGAGAAATCATACATTATTATGGAAGAAAGACTTGTTTAGTTCGAACGCCAAAGCATGCCGCCTCGGTTACTTCAATTCCCACCGTTGGCTCTTCATGCGCGCAGTGGTCACTAAAGGCATGAACACACAATGAATTCAGTAGTTGGTGCTACTGCGTCTGTACAAATGTGAACAGATTTACACCCGTAAGAGTGCTTTCTGCCTATAACTCACACCATTAAGAGTGTAAGGGTGTGAGTTATAGAATAAATTGCACCACTAAGAACCCTTAAGGGTATAAATCGGTTTAAGGCGTACGCGTGAAGCTGTTTATTTTTTATCTTTTAGTGCACCCCGCTCCTTCTATCTGTGAAGCCATTCGTTCTGGCTTGTTTCGCGTCTTGTCACGCCCTCATGTTCAGAACCATGGTTTCTACGTTCAGCATGTCGTCGCGTGACAATTAGAAAGCGCCATCTACCGAGAACAACTCCCGCTTCAAGAACAAGAAACACTGTAGTTAAATTCGGGGCTGTTACTTGCCAGAACCACGCTATGATTATGAGACACGCCGAGGTAGGGGACGACTCCAGAACAGTTTTGACCCCTGATGTTCCTTAACGTGCACCTAAGTTTAAGTAGATTCTTGCATTTCAATCTCATCGATATGCCAACGCCGCGCTCGGAATCGAACCCACCTCCTAGAGTTCAGCAACGCAATGCTATAACTACTAAGCTACTGCGACGGCTGCAAGGAGCGAAAAAGACATTACAGACTACTTCAAGCATTATAAAAGATTTAAATTCATTCATTTTGCCACCGTTGGTTAATTCAACATTTCGCATTATTCGACCTAACCTTGCGGTCCCGCAAGGGTCGAAATAACGGGAGTCGACTGTATTAAGATTCACTCTCTATAGTCAGCGACTAAGTTATCGCACCAGTGGTACGCGCTAGCGCGATGGTCATTTACATTCGATGACGCCGGTTCCATTCTCTTTGAAATAAGCTCCTTTGCGAAGGCTGGCTTAAGCTGATCGAGGCTGACTCGTGTAATCCCTTGTGTCGTCGTCGCTGAAAGCGCGGGAAACCATCGCTCAAGGTCGAAGCGCTCGTGTTGAGCGACCGCTGGCGGCGGGTTCGCAATGTCCTTGTAACTGTAGTCGATGCTCACGCGCTCGGCGTGTACTATAACATGAGGCCGGCGCATCTAGACTGGTGACGTAATCTCGTGCTGCTGTCATTCTACCCCCATTCTACCCTTTACCCAATTTCGGCTCCCACTCACACGCACATATGCAAACACAACACGCGCAAAAACGAAAGTACAACGGACTCACCGACAGGCGCTCGCGCAAGCGCGCACGCAAGTACACACACACACGTCACACACACAAGCCCGCGCGCAAGCACACACACGCACACACACAAGAAGCTCTAAAAAACGAAAAAAAAAAACGAAAATAAATGACCAGGAAAATTGTAAGAGAGCTGGACAGCTTAAGGAGGAAGTGTAATGCTGCTTGCAACCATGTGGTATCGCGAAATCACAATGTCGATGTCCCCCGCCCCACAAAACTAAAGGGAGAAAAAGAGGGGTTAAAAGGTGATACCTCAAAAAATAAAAAAGAGGAAAGAGATGCGCCAGCTTTAGTTGTTTTCGTCACTCTTAATGACCAGAAAGGACAAAGGGAATAAGAAGGAAAAGCTGCCAGCAGGAAGTCACGCTTTCATAATAAAATCTACACGTTATTGTTTTCTTTTACTTATACTGGAAGACCCGTTTCATGTGTTTCTTTCTCTTTAAGTTCTTTAAGTTAAGTGAATGCTTTGGACAGGACGACCAACCGGGACGCACAGTTAGGGAAGTAAGGGACGAAATATGGGGAAAATAGGAAGAAATAAAAAATAGAGGCAGGGGAAGTGTTATAAAAAGAGGTCGACGAGGCCAGGGAGAAAAAAACGAAAAAAGAAGAAAAGAAAAACGTGCAGACCCGATTCCTTGCCAGCTGGCGGCAGGCTTCGATGAACTTTAGGCACGCCATCTCGGAGGAGGGCTGTACCTTGTCTAGCCGAGCAAAGGCGGTGCAGTGTTCTAAAAGGCCACCGGGAAGCGCCGAGGCCGTGAACGATGCTCAAAGAAACATAGTTCCGCTTTTTGACGGTGCTTGTAGGGCTCGTATAGGCTAGCTGCGCGAGCTACATTCGATATTACGTGTACCGTGAAAGTCTGTTGATCGTAAGCTCGCGCCAAAGTACGTTGTGATCGATAAACTTTCAACACCGAGTTCGAGGAAACTGCTCTTTACCTATAGCGATGCGCGGAACTCACCGAACGGCGGCGCTGAACAGAAGGGGCATGGAAACAATCGACCCCCTTCTGGCGTCACTTCACTAACAACATAAAACTAACAGAACAAACACGTCTAACGTGACTAGTCCGCTTTCGACGAAAATAGGTCCACCGATAGAAAATTCGGCCAGCGTGTCTGAGAAACACAACCATGGTTGATCTGTTCTTGATCCAAAGCCAGCGAGAAAGAGCGAGATATCTTTAGCGAAACGCAGAAAATTCTGCCGGCGTACATGTAAGTGCCTGCATGTCACTCTTCATAGAGAAGGAGATCAGGGACAAAAAGGGCTTTGGAGGAGGAGGGTGAGAAATGAAATGGTAGAGGCAAGAAAATACATGATCATGTATTTTCGTGTAAAACGGAGCTGATGGCGTTGATTTAAGTAAGCTAGGGCTTGTCAATTAAGCCTAGATCACCAGTGTGTTTGCATCTGTCAGCCTCTACTTCTCAAACTCCGAGTAAAGTAGCACTGTTTTCTTCTAGAACTGAACTGCAGTCACTGATCGCACGTCTGTGTCTAAATGAAGTTTCAAAAGGTTCATTATTTAATTGCAATATCAGTTATACTGAAGCTCGAGGGGCTTTTGCGCCGTCGAAGTTGGCGTGCTGTCCCGTGACAGCACGCCAACGTATCGACCCGCATGCGCTGTCCGAGTGCGTTAGCTGAGGTCTCCAGAGGGGCGCATTGAGTTGGGCTGCAAAAGCGACGAACGAAAGTTGGTGCACCGTCACGCTGCGCTCAACCGGCTCTACCGGAACCAGGACAGTGTTCTGGCTTCCGATGCTGGCACGAACACGTTAGCGTGCCCGCTGAGCAGCTGTGCGCAAAGCACAGCATGGTGCACTTCGGCGACGAAGGAACGCGCCCGGAAATCGTGAGCCCATGCAGCGGAGAAATGCGACACAACCGCCGCCATCGCCGACCACAGCACCTTCAGACGTCAAAAGAGCATTCGCGGGGCACTGCGTGCCTCAAAGTGTTAAGATCCCTCACGCGTCGTTGAATGGGCATCCAAATTTCTCTATAGTTTCTATATGATGACCATTAAGCATAGTACATTCAGGCTACTATATTGCGAGGATGCCATATTGCGTGCGCTGATGAACTCTCGACTACAAACAAAAAAAAAAAAGAGAGAAAAATTTGTATCCTATTATTATCGGCAGTCCAAAATGTTATTCATCTGCTTTACAAAACCGAGTACTCGAACTGGGAATCGTTAAAATTAAGTTTTTTTTTTCTATCTCTCTCTCCTTCACAAACAATGTTCTTATCAATGCTCTGGTTGTGCACTCAAAACTATCCATGTCTTTCTTTTTTTCTTTTCTTTCTTATATTACTATTGTATTCTGTGCAAAGTTCAACTGAACTCCCTTTGTTGTTCACAGTGAGAATGTCAATCGTCACCTGAAGCTGCCTGGTGCAAAGGGGGTCAAGCGCTTTCACTTTTTTCCCCACTCCATCTTAATGTATTGATGAAAGCAAAATGTATTGCATTGCTTTTTATCTCGACGCCTCGCTGGTAGCGTTCTCAGCGTTGTACGCTACTATTTTGGGCAGGGCGCGTGTCGAGTACGTGCCCCGTGGGTGGTCAGACACGCAGAGGCCGCTTTGAGCTTCGACCGTAGCGCGCACGGCACTTCCACCCGTCCGCTGCACTCGGCGCCACTTGCTTTTATTTCGCCGTCTCTCGAACCCTTCGCCCGAACTAAAAGTTTAGCTTGGCCCTTTTTGCTGAAGTGTTAGGCGGGAGAGCCGGAAGTGAGCGCCGAACTTTCGGCTTTGCGTTTCTGCTGCCGGGTGCCGGCCGGTGAATGGCGCTGGCGAAAAGTTGCGCAAACTCTTACAAAGGAGAGAAAGGTTGGGGAGGATCCCGAGAACGCAAAAAAATTTTTTTTGGAGGACGCTTAAGCTTCGCTCTTAAGAGTGGAACGCGATAGCATTCAAAGATCCCTGACTGCTACTCACGGATCCCGACGACTGCAGCTTATGCAACCGTAATGGTTACTGGCAAACACTGGCGGCGAACGCTATGCACGTAGGCGAGCTTTCTGGTGGAAAAGCGGCCTCTTGCTGGACCGATCCCGGAGATAGTGCACAACCGCGCCAAAGAAATTACATTTTTTTTCAGGTTTCCGTATTTGTTTCGTACTTTTATTATTTCACTCTGAGAAGATTTAACAAAAAAGGCATGCGCTGTGGGTGTTTTGTTTCATATCATTTGTTTGTGGATTGTCATTCTCAAAATTCCGAGGAATAGCTTAGTCAAGAATGTGAGACAAGGTATGAGCAACATTAGTGATAGAATGATGTGGCAATATAACCCGCATATACCGCACGTCATATAAGAAGGCGTGGCATGTACATATACCTAAATATATTCGCAAGGCCTGCGTGGTTGGGGATGATTTTCTCGGTCGAGGACGCCGACGCCGGATTTTCTGCGACACGGGGCCCTTAACACTGTCGCGTTAATACAGTGCTCAATAAAAGCAATTGCATCTTTCCCGCGCAAGCAAGAGCCGGGCGTGAGTTGCGAGACTATAAAGAAAAATTGCGCGGGAATCCATCGACGATGATTGCCAATGCAAGCGAACAGCCGAACGTTTCTAGAAATGAATTCGCCTTATTAAAGGACTGGTGCGCTAGGAGGCGTACATGTCTTGAGGTGAGGATGATTAGGTAGCGGTTCTTGTTTCATTAAGGAATTCTGTAGACAACACAGTCATTAACCAGCGTCTCAGTGGCGGTAGTATATGTTGACAGCACATGCGTCTGATCGAGATACGATGGTTGGCGTAATAAGTATTTCATTTCCGCTTGTTATCCGGGTCTGTTAGAAAAGTATCCGACCTTAATTTTTTTGCGAACACCTTATGGATATGAAACAAGCGCGCTTGCATCAGCCGACCTTGAAACTTCGCGCGCATGCGCGAATTTTTTCCTGCCTGCCGATAGCGTCGCTGGGACGCAGCGTTTGAGTGAGGTAGTGCGCAGTGCTCTCGTCGGTTTTTTTTTATTGCAAGGAAAATGACGGAGCTACTGGAGCAGCGCTACTGCATCAAATTTTGCCAGAAACGGGGCGACAGCCAAGTGGAAACCATTTGGAAGATTCAGACGGCTTTCGGTGACGATGCTATGAGCAGCACACAGATTAAGGAGTGGTACAACCGGTTTAAAGACGGCCGCACATTGGTGGAGAGCGAGCCACGCTCCGCTCGGCCATCAACATGCCCAAATGACCAGGTCATTGCCGAAGTGAACGCTGTGGTGATGCGTGACCATCGTGTGACTTTCGGAGAAATTTGGGAAGAGGTGGGCATCAGCACTTTTTCTGCACATTCCATTATGACCGAAGATTTGGCCATGAAGAGAGTTGCGGCGAAATTCTTGCCGAAGCTGCTCACGGTGAAGCAAAAGCAACTTCGTGTTGAAGTCTCACAGGACATGCTGGATTCCACAAACAGTGACCCCTTCTTCTTCTTTCTGGGGTTTTACGTGCCAAAACTATTTCTGATTATGAGGCACGCCATAGTGGAGGGCGCCGGATTAATTTTGACCACCTGGGGTTCTTTAACGTGCACTGCAACGCAAGCACACGGGCGTTTTTGCATTTCGCCTCCATCGAAATGCGGCCGCCGCGGCCGGGATTCGATCCCGCGACCTCGTGCTCAGCAGCGCAACGCCTTAGCTGACTGAGCCACCCCGGCGGGTCAAACAGTGACCCCGACTTCGTGAACACCATAATCACTGGTGACAAGTCTTGGGTGTACGGGTATGACCCGGAAACCAAATCCCAGCCGTCGCAGTGCAAGCATTACACGTCACCAAGACCAAGGAAGGCCCGCCAAGTGCGCAGCAACGTCAAAGTGATGACGACTGCTTTCTTTGACTCCCGCGGTGTGGTACACCAAGAGTACGCACCACACGGTCAAACAATCATCAAAGAGTACTACAGGGATGTCCTCCGTCACCTACGTGATGCTGTGCGGCGCAAGAGACCGGAGTTCAACAGGAAATTGGCGCATCCATCACGACAATGCTCCTGCACAATCTCCGCACTTGATTCAGACTTTTTGGGTGAAAAACCAGACTCCTGTAGTTTAACAGGCTCCTTACTCTCCTGATATGGCCCCCTGCGACTTCTGGCTGTTTCCCAAAATCAAGAGGCCATCGAAAGGAGCGCGATTTCAGACAAGAGAGGACATTATGACTGCAACGACAGCTGAGCTAAACTCCATTCTGAAAGAGGCCTTCTCGGAATGCTTCCAACAATGTCAGCACCGCTGAGAGAAGTATGTGGAGTCCAGGGGCGGATCCAGGTTTTTTCTGAGGGGGGGGGTCAGCTTCTGTAAATGATGATGATGATGATGATGATGATGATGATGGTAGCATTTTCTTATTTACCGAAATTTACCGTTTTTCCTCACGATAAACCCGCGTTTTATACGGCTAAAGCAACACCTGTAGCCATCCGTGGTGGCTCAGTCAGCTCAGGCGTTGAGCACGAGATCGCGGGGTCAAATCGCGGCCGCGGCGGCAGCATTTCGATGAAGGCGAAATGCAAAAGCGCCCGTGTTCTTGCGTTGTAGTGCAGGTTAAAGAACCCCAGGTGGTCAAAATTAATCCGGAGCCTTCCACTACGGCGTGCCTCATAATCAGAACTGGTTTTGGCACGTAAAACCCCAGAAAGAGGAAGAAGACCTGTAGCGAAGCCAGGTATCGGTTTCTCCGAGCTTATAGGAAAAGGACGTTACCCAATACAGTCATGTGCTTGGCGGCTGCGCCTGATAATACAGGGTGTTCAAAACTAAGCTTTACGGTTTTCCTAAATTTAGCCATTGGGAGGCACGCGAAGACCACCTGTGCAAATAAGTTATGTGGCTAGGGGGGCACAAAGTGAGATGATAATTATCGCTGTGAGCAGCCCAATTAACTAAAATTGAACAATTATTTTTTGTTGACTGCAGTAAGTGGGTATGTTCGTATTGAAAACTTGGAGACAGTCGAGTTTCTACACAGTATCAGTCGGAAGAATTATTCTAGCGTGTCCGTGCTCCGAGATATCAGACTCCAAATTTCAATTGTCGTACTGCGCAGAATAATCGAGAATAAAGACGCGACAATTCTCATGAATTCCCATGAATGATCATGAAGCTCAGTGACCACTTCTGTGTAGGGATGGCGGTGCCATCGTAACTAGAGTAACGTTCTTGACTAGAGTAACGTTCTTGAAGTAGTAACGTTCATGACTAGAGTAACGTTCTTGAATACGGGCGTAACGCTCCGCTCCAACGCAGCAACCACTACGCTGGTTGTTTACGATATGCGAATCACCGCGTATGAAGACTCACGACGCCACCTACAAGAATAACGATGTGGCGTAGTAGGCGAGAGCGCGAGCCAGCGTCTTCATGTTTTGTTTCCCACGCGACGTCATCCTTTTACACAAGGCGCGCATCTGCTCCCGTTTCTCTAACTACGCGACGCCATCCTAGGCCCGTGCGCTGGCGTTGGCCGCTGACGTCACGCTCCCCCACTTCGCAGCCGCGGCTCGAGGCTTCGCCCCGCTCCGCGAAAACGCCTACTCAGATAAACGAATCCGGCGGGCTTGAGCCTCCTGTGCTTAATGTACGACAATAAAACTGCCAAGTTGCAATGAAAAACTTGTAGCGTACGAACGGTACTGTGCTCGTACTGGATATTGTCAACGTGTAACTGTGATCACAATGAGTGCTACAGTTAAAAAAAGTTGCCTATGCGTAGTTCTTAGTTTAGCTGTTAGTTGTTATTATTTATATATGAACACTTCAGCAAGAGATCTCTTTCATTAAGCAGGCTGGTCGCGGAACCGATGACAGCCAATGAGGCAACCGTTGACACCCCAAGGGGAAACTAAGTTAATCAGGATCGAAGGCGCTATAGCGGACCTCGGCGTAAGGGACGTCCCCTCGTTCATTCGACGCCACAGACGGGACGAGTAAGGCACGGCAGGCGCTAGGAGGTTTAAGGTGTTCATGAGAAAAAATAACTACGGACACTTCGCGACACCACACTCCTACGGAATACAACTAAGCTTGTGAGCGAGCTAGCTTTACTTCTACATGGCTGGTACCACTGGTACTCGCGAAAAATACTTTTGAAGAATGCTGGTGGCCATTTTTTTTTTGCGACAGCGCCATCCCCCTGTCAGCGAGGGGGTGATGCAGAAATCTGAGGGGGGGGGGGGGTCCGGACATCCGGACATCCCCCCTGGATCCGCGCCTGGTGGAGTCCCAACGAGACTACTTGGAGGGTGATAGGTTTCCAACGCATCAGTTATGCCAGTTTTTTTTTTTCTTCGGCCAGAGGTCGGATACTTTTCTCACAGACCTCGTATGTGACAATGTCGCTAGAATTTGAATGTTTTCTTGTACTTGAAGCCAAGTGCACATGTATTTTCAAGAATTTTTTTTGTCGAAGTAAACTTCTATTAAACACTTGGGAGGCCGGGATCCAACAATCTTACGGTCATGTCACTGTTGCCATAGTGTTTCATACAAAAATAAAAATCGCAGTGCATCTTATGTTATCCCTAAGACATCTTGATAGCGAAAAGCCATGTGCCTATGCATTAAAGACGGACATATGACGTGCACATTCCCCTTAATTCGCTTAGGCTACTTCGCTTAGTCATACCTCTTAATTCGCCGAGTCATCCTCTTAGTTCGCTTTCTCATCCTCTTAATTCACTTAGTCATTCCTTTTATTTCACTTAGTCATACACTTAATTCGCTTAGTAATTCTCTTCAATCGCTTAGTCGTCCACTTAATTCGCTTTATCATCCATCTTGCTTGATTACGGGGGTATGAGACATTGATAATGATAGTTCTTGTACCTTTCGTGTCGTCGCCGCGTTTTCGCTCAAGGACTTTGAAGGTCGACTCAACGATGAGACATACCGGGTGTTCATTTTTAAGTTTTACGGAATTTTTAGGAATAACCTGTGGCAGGTAGCATAATTCTTATCATGGAGATGGGCTATTCGATGAGGTGGACATTAGTAGCACTAGAAATCGATACACATATTTAACTAATTAACAAAATACTCGCTAATTAATTTATTAGTTAATTACCTTACGACACATTGCAATTTACGAATTGTAGCCGGTGAGCTTGTCAGGCGTATCCACTTGGAATGAATTTCCATGATGACACTAGCTTCAAGATATGCGCCATCAAACTCGCCGTGAAGCTGCACTGTTGTTCCACTTACTTCCCCCCCCCCCCCCCCCCCCAATGCTGTTTTATACATTGAAGCACAAAAGTAACTGGAACGCCCATGTATTTCGCTCCACACTTTGGGAAATGATATCTCGAAACTGGTGTCATCCTGGAAATTCATTTCGAGTGGATGCGTCTTGCAGACTCACCGGCTACAATTCGTAAATTCCAATATGTGTTGTAAAGTAATTAACTAAGAAATTCATTAGTATATGTTTGTTGATTAGTTGACTATGTGTTTCTATTTCACGTGCTACTAATGTCCGCCTCTTCGAATAAGCCAGCTCAACGATAAGAATCATGCTACACGCCACAGTCGATTTTCAAAAATTCCGTAAAGCATCAATTTGAACACCCGGCATAAGGCCTTAATAATTACTAGATGGAACTGTGGCGCTGCAATCGTTCAGACGCGGTGGGAAAGATTGCTGGTAGTATTTATCTGAGCTTCGCGCTTGTGGGTTCAGACGTTCTCCTAGATTTCTCTATCCAGATACTCAGCCCTGAGGGAAGAAGATGAGAAAGAGGGACAAGACGGATAACGATGACGACAGAGGGAAGAGGCCGTATACAGAGCCGGGCAAGTATACTTACTCAGAGTCTAAAATCCGCGCCCTGAGCTTTCTTTTCTTTTTTTTATTCGTTTAAAAATGCATGCGGAACGTCTAAGCTCTCAGCAAATTCCACACCCCGAAAACTTTCGGGTATATCTTGCGCGAGCGCGACACGTTCCAGATTAAATTTTTTAAAGCAGTGGGCGTATAAAGGTTCAAAAGATGTCGGCGAAACCTACCGGTCGCAGGAATACGCGAGTGAATACATAGCAGCTGTACTGGGCAGCGACCTGATGACGCCAGTCCAGGGGTTGGGCGACGGGACGCAACCGTCGCGTCTGCAGTGTGCCCACGTCGCAAAGCGCGAGTCAATGTATGCAGCAGTGGTTGCTCGCGAAAGCTTCTACACTTTTCGCGGACGAGCTCGCCCACCGTGTTGACCGGAGAAGCTCGCCGTCCACGCTGACTGCCTTTCCAGCGAGCACCCCGCTTTTCATTATTATTATTATATATCTTGTTTTACTTCGGGTGACGACTTGCAAAAGGTCACGACCACGACGCGCGTCGCGACAGTCTTTTCGTTTTCCTTGCAACTCAGATATGCAAACCTAATTCTATAGCCACGACCTCTGCATGGGCGCCTTCATAGGCTCTGAATTTTCGGCACTCGCTTCTCTTGCCCTCTCCTGGTTTGGTTTCGTTTTTTTATTTTTTTTTTAAATTCCACCACTACCTTCGTCAGGGGCGGCAGTCATTGCGTCCTTTCTTGCGGCAGTGGTCAGATCTTTCTTCGAGATTATTCCTTAGGAATGCTATTCTAGCGCCCGCCGACGCCGCAGCGCGGGGCGCTTTGGTCGGCGCTCTCAGCCGGCGCCTTGGTGCCGGCTGTAAAGAGAGAGAAAAATAAAGAAGCGCGCAGCGCGTGCTCGAGGCGCAAGCTCGGCACGCGCAGTGTCGTTCTGGAAAGCTTGCCACGCCGGTCATCGCGGCCCCGTCGCTCGGCTCGCCCGCCTTTGCCCTTGCGAGTAGGAACGACGGCACGGCTCGTACACGGCCGCCGTCACGTCCGTCCTACACTATCATGTGTTAGGAAACGTCAGCAACTAATGAATGAATAAGTAAATAAATGTATCTTACAGTTGTCGTGCCCAAATGAGCTGCCACAGCAATGGTATGAACAAATGGCTATATATACGGGGTGTTTCAGCGAACACTTTCAAAAATTCTTAAAGGTTGCCTGTGGCAGACAGCCCAATTCTAGTTAATGAGCTGGTCTACTCGGAGAGGCGGACATTACTTGCACAAAACATTTAAATGCACAATCGACTAATTAACAAAAATTCATTAATTAGGTTTTTAACTACTTACCTGATAGCCGATATTGCAATTTACTAATTGTAGCCATAGAATTCGCACGGCGGATCCACTTGGAACGAATGCCGAGGATGACGCCACTTTCGAGACATTAATTCCCGAAGTTTGCGGAGAAATGCATTGGCGTTCCAGTTAATCTTGTGCGTCAATGCGTAAAGCGACGCTTTGCTAAAGAAGTAACTGGAACGCCAATGCATTTCACCGCAAAGTTCAGGAATTAAAATCTCGAAACTGGTGTCATCCCGAGAATTCGTTCCAAGTAGATCCGCCTTGAGAACTCCACGGCTACAATTTGTAAATTACAATATTGGCTATCAGGTAATCAGTTAAAAACTTGATTAGTAATTTTTGTGAATTATTCGATTATGCATTTCAATTTCTTGTGCAAGTAATGTCCGCCTCTTCGAGTAGACCAGCTCATGAACTAGAATTGTGCTATCTGCCACAGGCAGCCTTTAAATAGTTTCGAAAGTGTGCGCTGAAACACCCTGTATATATTATTTAGTGGGATAACCTAAGGGCCCGGAAAGACATTACAAAGGGGGGGGGGGGGGGGGGTTGACACGGGAATAACAAGCATAGTCACAGTGCAGGTAAATATGGCAATTCGGTAGACACGGGAATGCAAGGCTAAGTGTAGCATGGTGAACAGAAACTAAAAACAAAAAGGTACCCTACTAACACATGCAGTTCAATATAAAAAAAGAAAGAAAGAAAGAACATTTTTCGAATTATAATCTTGGAAACACTTCACAAAAGAATGAGAGCATCAAGTGGATAACCTTTTTGCTCTGTCTCAATTTCTATATAAAAACGGCAACAGGCACCTTATACAAAAAGGAACACCATTGTGAAATGCCTTTATGTTCGAAAAATGAGTGAAGCGCTGACTGAAAAGATTGAGAATCGCTGATAGTGGCAATGCTAGATGGCAATGAATTCAATTGATCTATTGATAGTGCGAGAGGTGAATTCCGGTATTTTCCAGTATGAGCGAAAATTGGTTTGACTTTGTACGCGTGCTCTAACCCAGTCGAGATGTGATGCGCTGGAGAAATATGTGAGCGAGAAAATGACGGGTTACTATGTTACAGGGTGTGAAAGAAAGGACAGTCGGGCAATTGTTCTGCGCATGGCGAATGATGGCATTCTGAGGGTGTCTTACAGTTTGGTGACGCTTTAAAATCGTGAATAAGATGACAGGATTCACCGTGCGGCTTTATTTTGGACCGCTTCGAGATGGTTTGCCCAGGTGACATGATGGGGATGGCATATAATGGAAGCGTATTCTAACGAAGGCTGAATGAGCGAGTTATATGCTAATAGCTTATTGTAAGGTGTGCAGAGGTGAAGGCGCCACTTGAGTAGGCCGAGTTTCTTGAATGCTTTAGAAGTTGTGTGTTCTATATGACCGTTCCATGTTAAATTATGATTAATTTTTATTCCTAGGTATTCAAATGTCGAGACTGAGTCAATTGGTATACTGTTCATTGCGTATGTATTGACCTGTGTTTTCGATGGCGGGCTAAACGTAAGATGTTTTGTTCTATCTATGATGATTTGCATCTGCCATATAGGACACCATTCTGTTAGTTTAATGAGGGCAGACTGCAGGTGAGTAATGTCGGTAGGGCTTGCTACTTCTTTACATACTACGCAGGCGTCTGCGAATAATCGAATTGTCACATTTATGTTAGTGGCTATATCATTAATATCAACCAAATATAGAAGTGGGCCTAGCACTGACCCCTGTGGTACCGCAGGTATTATATATGTACCGCCAGTTGTTTTTCATCCATATTATTTTCCATTTATTTATCATTTGTTTATTCAATTAAGTACTAGGGATAATTTTCCCTATGCTGCCCTTGGTGTTATTGCTTGTTGGCTTCTTTTGATATGACTATTTAAAATAGGGCCCCTCGGTTTTCTTCCTTCTTGATCGTGTGTGTGTATAAAGACAATATTGAAGAACGCACGCACATATACGCGAAAAGTGAATGAGGCTGGGCAACAAGGAAAACACGGAAGACTAAGTAAATATTACTGTAGGGCGGAAATTCGGGCGTGATGGTTATGTGCTTTTTTTTTTTTCAATAACAGCGGCAATAACAAAAGACAATCATAGAGCTAGCTGCTGAGGTCGCTTATACGTTCGTTCCTTGTTTTACGCGCTGCTGTTGGATGACAAAATACGGAATTCGGACCAAAATGAAGAGCAAACGTTTTGTAAGATGTCTAGTTTGATGATAACTGAGCGTGTTATAAAATATGCATTTTCGGGATAGGCGACTCGATGGTGATGATTGTGCTACCACTACTATACTGTTACATCATCAACAGGAACAAAAACTACAACTGCTGCAACAGCAATTGCTACAAATAATAATGATAACACAATTTTTTTTTGTGTTTGTGTGCTCGAAGAGTTAGCGACAGTGTGCGTCTCCTACTCGTATGCGTTTTCGTGCACCGTTGTGTGCCAGCCTTAGTTCGGACATTCAAGGAGCAAGCTTGAGCGATGCCACCAATGGTGAAATAATTATTAAGGCTGATAATAATAATAATAATAATAATAATAATAATAATAATAATAATAATAATAATAATAATAATAATAATAATAATAATAATAATAATAATAATAATTATTATTATTAATTATTAAACACTTATATGTCTCATCCTTCGGTCGACCTTCAACGTCCTTGAGCGACGACGCGTCGACGACACGGAAGGTACAAAAACGTTTACCGGACCCCTCAGGCAAGTTAAAGGCAATGGAATTAAGATGGATGATAGAGCGCATTAAGTGGATGACTCAGGCGAGTTAAAGGCAATAGAATGAAGATTTATGACTAAGCGATTTAAGAGGATGACTAAGCAAATTAAGAGGTTGAGCAAGCGAATTAAGAGGTTGACTCAACGAATTAAGATGAATGACTAAGTGAAGTAGACTAAGCGATCTAAGGAGGATGATCAGGCTAATTATACTAAGCGAATTAGGGGGTCAGTATTTAATGCATCAGAAAATTGGGCTTTCGCATTCAAGTCGTCTTAGGGATAACATAAGAAACCCTGTGACTTTTTTTCGTGACCGCAGTCGAGACGCCGGGCACGAGTGCTAGATGAGCCGTTAATGCTGGCGAAGGAAAGAAAATACAGAAAAAATAAATGAATAAGCAAATAAAAGCAACGACGCAAGAGCTCGCCTGGCGCCGGAAGTGGCAGGTTCGCGGTGATTGGACGCTGTGTACACACCATAACCAAAAGTTCGCAGTGCTGGAGCTCTGGGGCATAGGAAGTCTGGTTGCACGGGGGGAGGCTATGCAGGTCAGATATGCGCGCTGAAAGCCTTGATCCTCAGTGCACGTGTTTGTCTCTTTATCAGTTTTTGCCCACTCTGATTTCCGCTTCCTGCCTCAATATCTCGCCGCGCCCGACTTGGGCGGTCAAGTTGTACGTTCGTTCCCCCCTGCAGTGTTATAGGTTCGCGTGTTGGTAGTTGAGCTTTTCCGGTCAACCACCGGTGGGAGCACAGTGAAAAAAAAAAAAAAAGAAAAAACGAAAAAAAAAAAGGCTCGCGTGCCGTGTATTGGGTGGACGTTAACGAACCCCTGCAAAGGGAGACATCATTAATCCGGAGTCCCACAATAGGATGATTTTCATAATTGGACCGTCGTGTTGGCGCCCAAAACCCCGGAATTGAATTAATTGGGGTTTCCAGTCTCGTCCATGCTTATCTGCGTCTTTTAAAATTGTTTTCCTTTACGGCTTTCTGCCAGAACTTTGTGTACACGTAAAAGTCTGTTTCCGGCTGGTCTAAGTTTCCGTGTTAAATTTTCTCAGCTCTTTCTAACACTTGCTTGCGACATGGGGAGTGGCGTCTCCAGCCTTTCGTGTATAAAAGAACCGGCCTAGCAACAGATTTCAACGTTGTTCCAGGCAAGCTATGGGCGGCGGCGTGCTGTCAAAATTACTAGTGCTTCCATTACTACCATTACTACCATTACCCTAAATTACCATTACTATCATTTCTCTAAAGCAATAAGGCATTGCATACCCCGCTCAGCAGCTGTAGTGGTGGCTCTCAACAGCTTCGCTCGACAGCCGTCCCCTTTCGCAGGGCCGGGATTGCGAGTGAATTGCAAAATGCCATTTTCGTTTCAATCTACACCACTTAACATATGCATACAGAGGTCAACACACTTGTCTGGAACACACTCCTGATGGCCAAACGAGCTACCAAAGCTTAAGCCAACCAGTAGGTCGAGAGAAATCAATGGAAACTGTAAACGTAGTCATGCAACCTCACATACATCCAATTTCGTGCCATATAATCGTCAGATATCGCTAACGCCGTCCTGAGAACGTGGTTCGCGCGTTCTAGAGAAGTGTGTTGACCTCTGTACGTACGAGTGCATAACACGCACTCAACGATGACGTCACGCTCCGTGTTTCTCTCACTTAGGCCGACGGCGTTTGTGTGCATCGAAAGTCTGTGCAATCGCTACTGCAATGAAATGTAATTAATTATAAGTGAATAATTACACGAAATTTGTTAGTTAGTCAGCCAGTACTGCTCATAGATTGACCATGCTCTTCCAAGCGCGTTATTGTGTGTGCAGTGACATCACCCGAATTATCACCATATGGCACTTCTTTAATTGCGCGTTGAGACAATTCACACTAAAAGGCTTTTGTTGCTGGCGGACCGAATTACAAAGCCATTCTTGCGATTCGTTTTGCCCTCATATTGAATAACTACTGATTGGAAACTCGCAACCTTCCCAGAGCGATTGTTACGGCTTTGTTCGGGATAAGGAAGAGGTTCACACATTGAATTTGGCTCCAAAGCACATTCTGCATAGCACTAATCACAAACTTCTGGTCATGCAACTATAATTAAGGAGGTTTAAGAAAGGTTGTCGCAGTTTCACCTGAAAGGCGAAGCATCAATTGCGATTGCAAATTTGCAGAGAGCTATACGGAGTAATGATAGTAGCTTTATCAGCTGTATAAACTTCGACATGCAGCAGCACCGGCAACACGCAGAACTGTTGTGGACGCCGTCGGCGTTTTGCCCGCGTTCGCACAAAATGCGTGCGGCGTTGGTGACTGTTGCCGGAGCCTCTGATATAAATGGGCACTTGGTGCCGCAGCTAAACGTCGCCTCCCTTCCCTCCCCCTCCCCCCCCCCCCCCATGGCCTTTCGCGCGTCGGAAGAAGGTGCGTTTGCTCTACATATATGGTGATTGTAAAGGAGAAAAGAGACGCCTACTTCTGCAGCCCTTAAGGGAGCACGGCGCAGAACGCGCGTTTGTTCGCCACAGTGGCTTCACTCCCCGTCAAAGCGCGCGTCCCTCGCGCCCTTTCACTCGCACATACAGCGTTCGGCGGCGCGTGGCGACGATTTCATCTTCATTGACGTCATACGGAACCTCACGGCGACGACGACGGCAACGACGACGGCGACGCCGACGGCAGAAATCTGCTTTGGAGTGTCCATATAATTGCTATCGCAATAAAAAATTGCTGGAGTGGCATCCCCAGTAGTTTCTTACCAGCACAGGTGAAGCCACAGTTTGCCTATACTTCTACTCTGAAGAGGGTCGTGACAGCTGAAATTTGCTAGCAGCTCACATCCTTTTGGTCAGTTATTGCAAATGCTAGGCTAATTTAAAATGAAAAGCTCGAACCTTTCGCTTAAAATATTACCTTTGGTTGTGTGTTAATATCTTGATGCGCCATAAACTTTGAAACTAACTGAAGCTTTCTTCTGAAACCAGTGACAGAAAGGAAGACGTCCAACGATATCTGCACGACTAAATTATCCGCCTAAAAACAGCACGGAGTGGGAAGAAAGTGCTCCGTATATTCCTCGCTATTTCCTAACGTTATTGCTTGCCTAAGGTAAGATGGCGGCGGTCCGGCTTCACTTTTGAGACGGCAGCTCCACTCCAGAATTTTTTTAAAACCTCCCTGACTATAATGCGTTAGAATTAGGATTGTGAAAGCGAAAAGAGAGGGATAACTTGGAGGACTCTTAAGCTTCGCCTTTAAGAGTAGAACGTGATAGCGCTATCGGGACCCGTTCGCATCGCATCGTCCGCATACAGCAAGTAGGCTTCATTCACTGCAACACTGAACGTAGGAAAGCCAGCTTACAAAGACCAAGCTTACACCGATCCTCTTAAGTCAGTTTCACTTTTAAACTAAGTGGTCTTATATTAAAATGTGAAGGCCCTAGCACTTTTTTTTGTGATTTTATGAATTGTTTGCTATTTCCCCGACGCGCGCAGGTCTGGTAGAAATGCTGGAAAAGGGGTTTGTGTTTGAGTTTCCTCGTAGCATAATTACGATTTCTCGTACATTCAAATTACAATCCGACCCCGATTGGTAAACAATCTGACGGCGAATCCGACGCCGAATGGTAAAGTCTTACTTTACCATTTTTTGACGGATTTCACTGTGCGAAATTCAAGTTTTGTTCACCAAAACCTTGCACCACGTGAAGGGCCTGCGAGGTCCACGTGGTTGGATGTATTTCTCGGCCACCTGCTTCACACGCCGGTTGCCGACTCCGCATTTTCTGGGACACGGGGCCCTAAACGCTATCGCGTCAAAACAACTTCGCTGAGCAAGAGGACCATTTTGAAGGAGGGTCTCTTTCTTGGCGAGAGTCCACGCGCCATCTTGGCTACGACTATCCTCTCCCTCGAACAAGACTTGATCCGAGAGGCGGGAGCTGGAAAGCGGAGTCTCCCACTGCTCTTGGGGGTGGGGGGATAGAGGTGGCAAGTCTGGATTTTCTTACACTCAATGACAATGTGCCCAAGTGTATAGCTGTTCGCAGTTTAAACACTGTTCGCATATTGAATTGGGAACATTAGCTGTAGCCTGGTCGGGTGTGGGAACGTGTTGGATTGCAACAATCTGAGTGTTGTCTCTTGCGTCTTCTTGAGCTGCGGGCGTGGTGGCGGGAGTGTTCTACGACTGAATCTGTAGTTTCGAGCAATTTCCTGGTATGTTGTCAGTGGTGTGAGCTCTTACACTTTGGGAAATAACATCTCGAAAAGGCTGTCATACTGGAAAATGATTTCAAGTCTTTACCTCCTGCAATATCCCCGGCTACACTTCGTAAATTGCAATATGTACAGCAAAGGATGTACAGCTTTCAATAATTACTTAATGCTTTTCAGTTGCCATTTTGTTGTACTTATCAACATGCAATTTTCTGACAGGAGGTCCCCTTTCAGCCTTGTGCGATGGGGCCTCCTTCTGTATATACTAACCCCAATGCGTGTATATTTCTTGCGACAAATTAGGATTTTTTGATTTGATTTGATTTGAAAGTAAATCGTAACAATAATAAGCAGTTAATTACTGAACTTTTGTTACTTAATTGAATGCGTGTTTCGGTTTCTCGTGCTAGTAATGTCCGCTTCTTGAAATAATACAGCTCAATGACAATAATTATGCTATCTGCCAGAGGCAATATTTACAAATTCCGCAGAACTTCAAATTTGCCACCCAGTATAGTATATATATATATATATATATATATATATATATATACATACATAGTATGCCAGCTATAATACATCACGTTTATACAAAAAGCACAGGCCATTCTACGCGTATATAAGCAAGTTCATATAGTTCATAGTGGAGTACAGCATCCACCGGAAACTTTTTGTTGATGTCATTCAATTAATTATTGCTGCGAAAGCATCAAATGGCCCATTGAGCAAAAAAGCCAGCATATGTAGCAGCAAAACGACACCTAAATTCCCATTGGTTGCGACGCCACGTCAAGTGCTCGCCTCGACGGAGCAGAGAGAGGGAAAGTGAAATACCTGCTGCCGTAGTAGCGCGCCAGATGTTGCACGAGGGAGAGGGAATCGCCGCTAAAGAATCACCGCCGCGTCCGTGGCATGCGTCTTTCCTCAGCGCAGGCTGCTGCTGCTTGCTGACTCGGGCAGCACGTACTGCAATGGTACATTACTCGCCGCGCAAAACTCGGTGGTCCGCTCAGCGGCGTTCAATTGGACATTAACGCTTTGGCATTCACAACTCGTAAGAAGTGCTTAGCTGTCCTCGGATTTCCATACATGGCACTTATTGCATCATGTATAATACTATATGCGAAAAACGCTGCAAACACTAGCCAGCACATCACATATTGACGGCCTAGAAAAGCCTTGCAAATCACGGTGTGCATTCCTAAGTGATGGCAAGGCTTAGCGTTACGCCTGTACTTCCCAAAACGGTGTTCTACCGCCGGTGCGACATGTTGCGACGCAGCGCGCGAGCCAACCCCAGCTGCGTAGGAGAAGCAGCACCCAGGCAGCTACCAGGTGTCTCACAACGTTGTCGTTATGAGGATCGTCGCCAGGGGGCGTTGCAGGCGTTGCACCTCATTTCTAGATATTAAAGGAGCTTATGACAACGTAGACAGGGAATTGTTGTGGGATATTCTTCAATACGAAGGCATAGATGACGATTTCGTGGAGCTGCTGAGGGAGATATATAGAGACAACCAAGTACAAGTGGTATGGGAAGGTAGAAAAGGAAATGAAATGGTGGGAATTCACCAAGGATTGAAGCAAGGATGCCCTGTGTCACCATTGTTGTTCACGCTTTACGTCAAGGGTATAGAAAGACGACTGGAAAACAGCGAATTAGGTTTTGATTTATCCTACATGCGTAATGGACAAATGGTGCAACAGAAGGTCCCCGGACTGATGTACGCAGACGACATTGTGCTACTAGCGGACAATAAAAAAGATTTACAGATACTTGCGAATATCTGTGGGAATGCAGCGACAAATCTAGGCCTTAAGTATAGCACAGAGAAATCAGGAATTATGATCTTCAATGAACACACGAGTAACTTCGTGGTGTCAATTCAACAGCAAGTAATATCCATAGTGAAGCAATATAAGTACCTCGGCATACACATAAACGAAGGAAAGAATTACTCAAACAACCACCAAGATAATCTGAAAATAAAGGGGAAGCGGAATGCAGCAATAATGAAACACAGAGCACTGTGGGGCCACAATAAGTATGAGGTGGTGCGTGGAATCTGGAAAGGAGTAATGGTGCCAGCGCTAACATTCGCAAATGCCATTATATGCTTAAAATCGGATATATTGGCGGGTTTGGAAGTTAACCAAAGATCAGTAGGCCGGTTGGCTTTGGGAGCCCACGGTAATACCACAAATGAGGCAGTGCAGGGTGACATGGGTTGGGCCTCTTTTGAAGTCAGAGAAGCACAGAGCAAAATTAGTTTTGAAGAAAGGCTCAGGAACATGGATGAAAATAAATGGGCGGCTAAAGTGCACAAGTATCTCTACATGAAAAGCGTAGACACAGAATGGAGGAAGAGGTCAAGGAAGTTGGCAACCAAGTACAGGATAATCGAAACTGCAAATAGACAACCAGGAGTCATCAGAAAGAAAGTGAGAGAAGTAGAGACCGTGAATTGGATGCAAAGAATGGAAACAATAAGGACAATGGAGATTTACAAGAATGAGAAGAAAGAAATTAGAAGGGAAAATCTGTACGATAACACAAAGGGCAGTGCCTTGCTATTTGAGGCTCGAGCCGGTTGCCTAAGGACGAAAACATATCGGAACAAATATTCGGAACTAGATGAGACATGTGCATGCTGCAGTAAAGATCCAGAAACCACTCAGCACATTCTGATGGAATGCGACGGGATCCACCCAGCGAGAACCGTAGGTAACGTGCAACTCCCAGAAGCGCTTGGTTTCAAAGTGGAAGGAAACATAAACAGATCAGCCGTAGAGATCAGCAAGAGACGATTGGAGTACTGGTGGAAAAAAAGCAGGGAAAAGATGGATACGACCTGATCTCTTAAAATCATAGGCAGCGGCACAAGGTAAATTTTTGAAAAAGAAAAATAATAATGAGAGGTATACAAAAATGCTAGATAAAGAACATGTATAGTATACCTGATTAAATCAAGCAGGCTAGGTGACTATTTGTCGCCGCCCCGTTTCAAAGGGGATGCCAATAAATCATCATCATTATCATCATCATCATCTCGGTGGCGCACGAGACGAGACCGACGGGAAAGCATCGGAGTGAATCAGCGCCCAGTGAAGTATTAGATAACGTTAGCTTGACGTGTACTGCCCGTTCTGCTCAGAGTGCACACACGAGTTCAGCCGGTACGCTAGTTGCGCTTATAAAGTGGCACGCGCACAATGCTTTTGTCAGCAGCTGTTTCGCTTAGACTTTTACAGACCGGCACATATCCGTGTCTGGCAGTTCTAGACGAAGTTAACCCAGACGTATGTCGCGACGACGCCTGCCACACTCCATATTCCAACAAAAACACTCCAAAGCCACTGAAATGGGCTCTGACGTAGGTAATAATTGAAGGAAACACTAAACAATAATGGCAGAAGTCATAGTCATGACCATGACTGAGCAAAAATCACAATGACTCAGTGAAAAAATATTAACACTCAAAAAACACTAAAACAGGTTCGGACGTGGGTACTAAGTGAAGGAAACAAAAAGGATGCTGGTAGAAATCATAGTCATGAGCATGACTCAGCAAAAATGACTGACTCAGCAAAAAAATATTAACACACAAAAGCCACTGAAATAGTTCCTGACGTGGGTACTAAGTGAAAGAAATACAAAGGATCCTGGTAGAAGTCATAGCCATGAGCATGGCTCAGCAAAAATGAGAATGACTCAGCAAAAAAATTAACGGTCAAAAACCACTGGAATGGGTTCGGACGTGGGCACTAAGTGAAGGAAACACTAAAGGATGATGGCAGAAATCATAGTCATTACCATGACTGAGCAAAAATCACAATGACTCAGCGAAAAAGTATTAACACTTAAAAACCACTAAAACAGGTTCGGAAATGTGTACTAAGTGAAGAAAACACAAAGGATGCTGGTAGAAGTCAGTCATGAGCATGACTCAGCAAAAATGACAATGACTCAGCGAAAAAAATTAACACTCAAAAACCACTGGAATGGGTCCGGCCGTGGCGCTTAGTGAAGGCAAAGGTTAAAGGTTGATGGTCGAAGTCATAGTCAGGGTCATGACTATGACTTTTCGCCTTAAGGTCTCTTAGACACAGCTAAAGGGACTTCCGAGGACTCATGAGATGAATGTCATGACATGCGTGTCATGTAGGTCATGAAACAGCCGCCTCATGGTCGTTTCATTAACTTAGTAGGCTCCCAGCACACTGCTTCGCATAACATCGATTCCCACAAGGCGTGGGATCTGACGGAGTTTTATTTGTGCTTCAAGCGTCTGTGCAATCGCTGCCGCAACAAAATATAACGTCTAATTTGTTACGTGAGGTCTGCCACAGATGCTACCCGATTGAGTCAAGGAGGTTGAAAAAAAGTTTTTTTTTCAACCTCCTTGGATTGTGTATGCTCTCCCAAGTGCGTTATCCTATATACTGCAATATGATTTGCGTTATCACCGTATGGCACTTCGTTAATTGCGCTTTGAGAATTTCAGACTAAAAGGTTTTTGTTGCTGGTGGACTGCATTATAAAGCTTTTTTTTGCGATTCGTTTTGCCCTTATATTGACTAACTACTTGTAGAAACTCGCAACCTTCCTAGACCAATTGTTACGGCTTTGTTCGGTATAAGGAAGAAATTCACAGAAACTATCTGGCTCCAAGGCACACCATAAGTAGCTGTTAATTTTGGAAAAATTGTCCAATAAAATACGGAAGAATTAGGAATGTCGAAGTGGAAAGAGAGAGAAAACAACTTTATTGAACGAGAGGATGGTTTTGCAGGAGGGGTTCTGTCTTCGGGAGAATCCACGCGCCATCTTGGCTATGACTGCCCTCTCAATCAAACAAGGCTTGATCCAAGAGCAGGGAGCTGGACAGCAGTGTCTGCCACTGCTCCTGGGGGTGGGGCGTAGAGGTGGCAAGTTTTGGGTTACACTCTTATTACAATGTAGCCAAGTGCTGTTCGCACTGTTCTTATGACAATGTACACAAGTGCTATGACAATGTACCGAACAGTGCTGTTCCCACTGTTCGGCATATTGAATTGGAAACATTAGCTGTAGCCTCGTCGGGTGTGAGAACGTGTCGGATTGCAACAATCTGAGTGTTGTCCCTTGCGTCTTCGTGAGCGGCGGGTGTGGTGGCGGGAGTGTTCTGCGATTGAGTCTGTAGTGTTGAGCGATTTCCTGGTATGTTATCAGCGGTTTGAGCTTTTACACTTTGGGAAATGATATCACGAAACTGGTGTTGTCCTGGAAATTCATTTCAAGTGGATGTCTCCTGCAAGATCCGCGGCTGCAGTTCGTAAATTACAATATGTACAGTAAAGTAAATATTCAGCAGTTAATTAGTGAAATTTTGTTAATTAGTTGAATATGTGTTTCAACTGCTCGTCCTACTAAACTCTTCCTCTTCAAATAATCCAGCTCATGGACAATAATGATGCTATTGGCCAGAGGCGTTATTTAGAAATGCCGTAACAAGTTCAAATTTACCACACCGTATAATATATAGTAGCCCAATTATCATGCATAGTGTGTTTAAAAAGACGGTCCATTATACGCGAAGATAACCGAGTTCATATTATTTACAGTCGAATAGAGCAGCCGCCAGTAATTCCTTTGTTATTGTCATTTATTAGTTTCACAATTTGCAATTACCTATGTTTTTAATTACTGCTCTGAATGCCGTGCTGTTAATGAAGAATTTGTAGAAAATTGAAAGAAACTTAAAACTGACATGTTTTCAGACAGGTACTCTTGGCCCATTATTTTTTTCCGGCTGATAAAGAAAGCTAACGAAAAAGACGGCAGATCCCACGCCCTGTGGGAATCCATGTTATGCGAAGCAGTGTGCAGGGAGCCCATCAAGTTAACGAAACGACCATGAGAGCACCAAGACGTAGGCAACTCGTTCATGACCTACACGACATGCATGTCAGACATTCATGTCATGAGTCCTCGGAAGTCCCTTTAGCTGCACCTAAGCGACCTTAAGGCGAATGTCTTAGTCATGCTCATGATTATGATTTCTACCATCATCCTTTAGTGTTTCTCCTTCACTTAGTGACCACGTGTGTACCAATTCCAGTGGTTTTTGAGTGTTAATCTTTTTTTGCTGAGTCATTGTCATTTTTGCTGAGTCATGCTCGTTACTATGACTTCTACCAGCACCCTTTAGTGTTTCATTCACTTTGTACCCACGTACGTCCGAACCCATTTTAGTGGTTTTTGAGTGTTAATATTTTTTTGCTGAGTCATTGTCATTTTTGCTGAGTCATGCTCGTTACTATGACTTCTACAAGCACCTTTTAGTGTTTCCTTCACTTTGTACCCACGTACGTCCGAATCCATTTTAGTGGTTTTTGAGTGTTAATCTTTTTTCGCTGAGTCATTGTAATTTTGCTCAGTCATGGTCATGACTATGGCTTTTACCATCATCCTTTAGTGTTTCCTTCCCGTAGTACGCCCGTCCGAACCCATTTCAGTGATTTCTGAGTGTTAATTTTTTTTTTGCTGCGTTATTGTCATTTTGCTGAGTCATGCCCATGACTATGACTTCTACCACATTCCTTTACTGTTTTCTTCACTTAGTACCCACGTCCGAACCAATTTCAGTGGTTTTTGAGTGTTAATCTTTCTTGCTGGGTCATTGTCATGACCTACATGACACGCATGTCATGATATTTATGTCATCACCTATGACTTATGTTCTTCATACACTCCTGTCATACTATGCCAATTTTGGTACCTATCAAGTTAGCGAAACGGCCATGAGAGCACCAAGACGCAGGCGGCTGTTTCATGACCTACATGACACACATGTCATGACACATCGTTTATGTTCGTCATATACTCTTGTCATAGTATGCCAATTTTGGTACATACCAAGTTAACGAAACGACCAAGAGAGCACAAAGACGTAGGCGGCTAGATAGATAGATAGACAGATAGATAGACAGATAGATAGGTAGATAAATAGATAGATAGATAGATAGATAGATAGATAGATAGATAGATAGATAGATAGATAGATAGATAGATAGATAGATACTGTCAAAGTAGCAAATGTTCGCCAAGAAATGCTTCGTATTTAAAAATGAAAAATATGGCGTGGCTAACTGTCCGCCCGCATTATAATTACTGTATAGGGTCTTGTTAGGGAGCCAGAGTTGCGCCAAGGTACGCCATCTTGGGTTCCGAAGTTATGCGGGCAAGCTACTCCCCTTTATCGTAGGAGCCACGCTCGTGTGGCAATGACAACAGCGCTTTGCCAGCAGTAAACAAACAATCACGGAAATCTGTCGTGTCATTGCAATGTGAAGACCTGAGTTCGTATCCCACCGCCGGCCAGTTGTTCTTTCATCCAATTTCATTCCTATTATTTATATATTGTTTAAATTCAAATAATAACGACAAATAATTTCCCCTATGCTATCTTCCGTGTCATTGTTTGTTGACTTCTGATGATTTGACTATAAAAAATTAAGCCACTCAGTTTCCTTTCTTCTCTTTCAAAAAAAAAAAGAAAAATTTAGAGCCCTTCCCCTGACGAGAAAATGGGGGTAAGCTAAGCTTGTAGCAAGACGACGCTGTCGCAAGCGATCCGCTTCGCTTGCCCTAAACTCAGGGTCCGCGGCTCTGCGCTGACGTTTCGCCTGGGCTTCGGAAGCGCTCACGCTAGAATCGGACGACAATCTTCGCTTACCCCCATTTTATTGACAGGGCGTTGGGCTGGTAATTGTTTCTCTTTGGGTCCCACGTGTGACAAGGGTATAGATCAAGGGCGCCTTACATGTCCCCGTGCCAACAGGGGTACGTGCCATTGAGCTTGGACCCTTTCTTCGCTATCACCAGGATCGGCCCACATGACAGGCGTATGTGCCACTGAGCTTAGACCATTTCTGCACTATCACCAGGATCGGCCCACTCTTTAGCGGGACACCACCACCACCGCAGAGACTTGTGAGCCTATAAAGCTTCACTTAAACAAATATGGGGTCTTACGTGCCAAAACCGCCATCTGATTATGAGGCACGTCAGTAGTAGGGGACTCCGGAATAATTCGATGCTTAACGTGCACCTAAATGTAAGTACACTGGCGTTCTCGCATTTCGCCCCCATGGAAATGGGGCAGCCGTGTGCGAGATTCGATCCCGCGACCTCGTGTTTAGCAGCCCAACAGCATAACGACTAAGCGACTTTCTACTCTTTCATTACGTAGCGATGGTCTCGAATCCGGCAGCTTTGATGCCTTCAGGTAGCATGTGTGGGTTTATTGAACAGTTGCCTTCACCCAAAAAGGGTCGCATAATACGGGACGCCTGCGGTATACACGGATGTTCTACATACGCTGCCATGGCTGTGAGTGGTGGCGCTGGCTAACACTCCCAGGGTTAGTTCTAGTAGACAGACATAAATACCCAGAAAGTGGATGGGAAAACGGCGTTGCAGTAGCCCAATTGGTAAGAGCATCGCACGCGTAATGCGAAGTGTGTTCGTATCCGGCCTGCGGCCAGTTGTGTTTTGATTGACTTTCATTCGCATTTATGGGTAATTTTTTATTTAAGTAATACAAATAATTTACTCCATGCTGTACTTCGGGTCCTTGTTTGGTGGCTTATGACAATAGGACTCATATATATATATATATATATATATATATGAGTCATATTGTCATAAGCCACCAAAGAATGACACGAAGTACAGCATGGAGTAATTTATATATATATATATATATATATATATATATATATATATATATATATATTATATATATATATACATATATCAGGAACTGAATTTTTTAATGGGCCAAGCGTATTCAGAAAAATGAGAAGCACAACTTCGCGGTTACCTAAGGTTTATTTACCCAACAGTTTCTGTCGGTCCTTCACCCTTGCACACACATATATATATATATATATATATATCTATATTCACTTCTACGCAAGTGTCAAGGTCGCATGAACGGCCAGACACTGATGTACAAAATCAGTGAGAACAAGAGCCAAAGAAAGCTATCGTTCTTGAAAAGATGGATTATAGCATGTCAAATTTGAACAAATATTAACATTAAGCTGTAAATCCAGTAGACTGCACAATTATCTTCGAAGTAATCGTGTTTGCGATTTGCGTAGGTTGCGTATCGGGAGCATGTTGACCGCCTCTTGCCAAGTGATCAGGTGCGGTGTAATTAGGCCTCGGGCTTGAGGAACCGAAGACTTGGCGATTCTGCGTCCAACAGGGCTGCAGCTCAAACCGCTGCTCTGCGATATCACGGAGGCTAGAACTTGAGTCCATCCTGTCGCCACCTCGGCCACAGCTGTCGGGCTCGAAAGAAAAAGAACAGCCGGCAGGTAGACTGCAGAACTGGACACTGCGCACGTGAGCGCGCCCTTTTGCCTGTATTTAACCCTTTTCCTTGGCTCGTTCGTATTAGCGCCACCTAGCACCCGAGCCGAGGCGGGCGCTAGTTGAACACTTCGCATTTCTTCACGCATACCACCAGCTTTGCCATAACCACTGTAGTTACCAATGTGGCTGATTGAAAGCCACCGGGGACAAAATTCCCAGTTTTTCCTCTTTTTCAAGCGAAGCTGGTATTGCCTCACAAGTGTCAGCGGCGGCGATGGTGGTGGTGGTGTCACGCTAAAACCCGACTGCACCCAGAGTTCAGCAGGTGCGGGGAAAGCGGTGCCGGCGCCGGATCACGTGACGCGCGCGACCAATCAGGGTCGTTTGGTGCGTCGCGGGGAGAGAAAGGGAAGGAAAGGGGGTTGGCGCGCACTCCGCCGGGCTTTCCTCGCCTCAGATCAGTCTCGGCGCCCCGATGGGAAGGCCCGGCGTGGTGCGTTACGCCGAGGAGCAGGCTGCGTTTGAGCAACGGCTCCGCGAACTCGCTCGGGAAAGGGCTCGTCGTCGACGTGCCGATTCCAGCGTGAGGGCTTCCGAAGCCCAGGCGAAACGTCAGCGAAGAGCCGCGGACCCCGAGTTGCGGGAGCACGATGTTGAGGCCAAATAAATATCAGCGAAGAGCCGCCAACCCCGAATTTAGGGCAAACAAAGTGGAACGCCCGCGACAGCGTCGTCTTGCCACAAGCTTCGCTTACCCCCATTTGCTCGACAGGGGAAGGGCTGGTGATTTTTTTTTTCAGAACTGACCAATTCCATAGAAATTCCAGGTTTACACGTTCCCTCTAATTATAGACAACCTGCATATATTCATCCCTACAGCTATTGCTTTAGCGGTTCATTAATGCACTGTCCCTTCCATTCCTTCCTTACTGCTGCGTAGCGGTGGCGACACTCTGCAGACCCTCGCATTCGCGCACACACGTCTCCACGTGCTCCACTCCCCTCCTCCCACGCCAGGAGCCATCCCGAATTTCCCTAAGGGGTAACGAGGCGGCACGTACTCGGTCGGCTGCTATCTGCGGGCGTATAACGAACCACCTCCCCCAGCCAGCCTGCAGCGCGCACTGCAATCCCCACTTCGGCGTCGCCGCTCCCATCCGGCGTTCCGGCACTCCGGGCACGCGTATGCCGAGTTCTACCACTGCGAAAGCGGCCGCAACTTCCTGCGGGATTACCGACGACGCCTCCTCCGCAGCCGACGTGGCCGTCATTACAAGACACTCACTCACCCCCGCGCGTGCGTTCCTTCCATCTCGCGACCCTCGCTATACCCACGCGTCACGCCGGAGCCGCCCTGCCACCCGGTTTTCGTATTTTGGATGGAGGTGAAACTGTCGCCGACTAAGGCACCGCACTGCACTGCAACGTTCATTCTCACTGCATTGATCGGGAACCGCTAAAGTGTATGTAGGCTCGCCAGCCGGTCGGTTCGTTTAGTTGCTGGACGGCTGGCTGGCAGTCAATGAATATCAATGAATCAATCAATAATTGATCAATCAATCAATCAATCACCGGTATGTCTGTCTGTCACTGTCGCATATACTGCCCTATTAGATTCTCTTCCCGAATCGAATAGGACATAATATTCGATTCGTTAAGCGAAAGTGCTGAATATCCGCACAACCTTACGCCATAACGAATGAAGATGTAAGAATGGGCGAACTTTATTTATTTTCAATACTACCAGTGTGATTAGTTACCATTATCCTATGATTTATGCAATGATGAATACAAAAGTTTCAGCGTACATACGTGTAACAATAACTGACTCTAAACACTAATAAAATATTATTCTATTTTATGCTTTATGCTTTATGCTCGTTGTGCACACGTATCAGTGCTGCCTGCCGACTTCCCAGCCTCGCACACAAGCAATGTTGCTTATGCGGGCTGTGTATCTAGCTGTGATGTAGTATAGATTATTATTACTAGTAAAGGAAGAAATCAAGAATACCAAGTACCAGCATATTAGGTACACTTTTGACTCGGATTACATGAATACGTAAATAATTGATATGTACAGACGCAACAGCCACACACGTTCCAAAACAAGCATTGACACTTCTTATGCCATTTATTACAGAATGTGGACAGTGTTCACACGCAAGTAAACAAGTACATAACGAAACGGAATAAACTTTGCTATAGGAAAGAAATTGGGACGAATATCGATAACAAACTTCTCTAAACAGTTATTACCTCTTCCAATAACGTAACGAAATCACGTTTCGATACTGCATTGTTTATCGATGCATACAGGTGGTGCCACTCGCGAAAAAGAAAATAAAAATAAGGGAAAAAAAAACATGGGGGAGCAGCACATTCCCCAACGTTGCCGTTTTTTATGGTGTAGTATAAGCAACGAGTTGGGAGCTGGGCTGGGGGTCAACCACCGCTCGAGCCCACGTACCCACGGGTCCCAACCCAGCTGTCTCCGGCAGGCTAAGGGGGCGCTTTCAAGTGCGAGGGGAGTGGGTACTAGTTAGGCAACAGGCACCGGGTTACGTATCGATCGACGCCCGTATTAGAGCGGAGCATGCGCGCCGGACAAGACAACAACCTCGCGCCGGCTGGCCCGCTATGACGTGCGGCGTGACGCCCAGCAGGCAGACTACGCAGGCAGTGTGCTGATGAGCGAGCAAACGAAAAAAAAAAACAAAAAAACGTGGCAGTAGGCACCAAATCCGCTGGCTCCGCAAGCCGTTTCGCCTGCCGTAACAGAAAGCGAAGGAACTAATGCAATAAACAAAAAAAAAAAAAAGGGGGGGGGGGGGGGTAAGGGGATGTTGGCGTTTCATCAGGCCTTTGGTTCTGTTTTTTGTCAGCGATCCTGACGACTGTACGTTTTGATTTGTGTTAATGTACGACATCTACCTATCTCTCTATCTATTGTTAGGAATATGCATATGCAGGGTGTTTCAGCGAACACTTTCAAAAAATTTTAAAGCTTACCTGTGGCAGATAGCCTAATTACAGTTCATGAGCTGGCCTACTCGAAGAGGAGGGCATTACTTGCAGAAAAGATTTAAATGCATAATCGACTAATTAACAAAAATTCACGAATTAAATTTTGAACTAATTACATTACGGCCCATATTGCACATAACAAATTCTAGCCGTGGAGTTCGCAAGGCGTATCCACTTGGAACGAATTCTCAGGATGACACCAGGTTCGAGATATTAATTCCCGAACTTTGCGGAGAAATGCATTGGCGTTCCAGTTACTTTTGCGCTTCAGTGCATAAAACGACACTTTGTTAATGAGCCCTCCGTTCATATGTCTGTCAGTAAATATATCTTAACTATTTGTCTGACCCTCTTTACATCTGTCCACCTATCTATATTTCTAGAAGAGAGTCCATCTATCTGTCTATGCATTTGTCGATCTATCTATGTACTCGTATTTATCGATCGATTTGTTTATCTCTTTATCCACCCATCTATCTGCCAATCGATCTAGCTTACCATCTATCTGTTCGTTCTATCGACCACGTGTGCATCTATCTATCTATCTATCTATCTATCTATCTATCTATCTATCTATCTATCTATCTATCTATCTATCTATCTATCTATCTATCTATCTATCTATCTATCTATCTATCTATCTATCTATCTATCTATCTATCTATCTATCTATCTATATGTATGTATGTATGTATGTATGTATGTATGTCTGTTGCGGCCACCTAACACATATGACGCGTTGCGCATCCTTAGGTTAATGAGAGAAATACAGAGAGAGAGGAAGAGCGAACTTCGTTTCGATCGACGAATGTGCCTCGAACCCTATAGTCCATATTGCGGCAACCTTCATGGCCGTGATTGCACCGCGCAGTCGTCCATCACTTCGATCTGATGAATGATGTGGTGGGCTCTGCGGCCACTGGTTCTCCGGAAACGAAGTGGTAGCGTCGTTCGTCGCAAGCGCCTGGCAGGCATGATTGAATTGGAACCAATAATTACTTCGGCGGACTTGTAGGAAAACTGCAGAGCATGTGCCTTTAGAGTGAGATAGGGACTAAATCTGAGATCACTTTGCTTTGTTCTGTATGAATGTCCGGATCTTTCGTGTACGCGCTTCGTCAGGTCCAGATTTATTGATATCTTCAGCATGGCAAACGTGTCGTCAGTTCCACAATGATTTAATGCTGGCTAGTTTATATATTTAGTATATTTCAATATAAAACAGCCCCCGAAGCGCTATCGCAGGAGCGGGAAGTACAAGATCCAAAGATTGCAAAGGATAGTAAAACAAAATACAACGGAAAGTCAATGGTAATATATATATATATATATATATATATATATATATATATATATATATAAAATCTACGTGCAATAAGTACCGGACATGACCAGGTAAAGTGTTCCAGTGTTCTATCGCGGGGAGAAAAATACTTTTTAAACGCCTTGGTGAGATGATAGGGTGCGGAGTCGGAACTTATTTCTAGGGTCTTTCAGCGCCTCCAAGTGCATGTGAAAGTTAAGGACCACGCAGACAGAGGAGCACACGGGCAGACACAAGTACTTTTGTCCGTCCGCGTAATTGTATACGTTATGGGGAGAACATACAGCTCTGCGCGTCCTCCCCTTCGCATGTTCGCCCCGTGTTTTCCGCAGTGCACACCCACAGTGCACACCCACAGTGCACACCCACAGTGCACACCCCGTAGCAACGAACCTAGAACCTACCCTCCTTAACAGCATGTTTATATGTTCCTGTCCTTGGACCTATCATCAACCGTTTCGCATAGGACATCTATAGGGCGCCTGTTAGTTGCGCATAACGAAACGGAAACACCTTGTGGGAGTCAACGTGGTACGTGAGATGTTTGCCGACTGCCCTATAAGTCTATCTCATAAAAATTCATCTTCCTTCATGTTTCATTTTATTTTATTATTCCCGACGTTCATTTGTTATGCGAATTCTTAACATTAACCTAACTTATCATTCTTAGACCTCACTGCCCCCTCTCCGAACGCACAAACACACAAGCAAACCGCCTCATAACCGCCTTGCGTCTTGCTCCTTACGCTGTAGTTGGTGAGCGAAATTTTTTGACGTGCAAACAGTAAAGATAACAAGATAACGGTCTTCACTGGAGGAGAATGATGATGTCGCAGTAAATGAATTCAAAGCTGAATGAAGTCTGCTGGTTTTTCTTTTTTTTATTTCAAACTATCATACGCACGTGGCTGTCAGCGCTCATGACACCAACGCTGCGCTGCGGCAATCTTTTCGTATAGGGAATGGCCACATTTCTTATTAAGAAAAAAAAAACCCAGAAAAGGAACCGGATGTTGAAGAGGTTGAAGCGGAAATCTAAAGTAGAGAGATTGAAACGTCAGTCCGTACCTCTTTACAGACATTGCACCGATCCGGAAGTCGCCGTCGACATGTCCGCTTCCTGCTTGCTCCCCTTTCTCAAGGAAGCAGAGCGGAAGTGCGTAAAATGAAGGAAGCTCGAACCGGAACATACACACTCCCTGCCACCGTGCTGGAACACTTTGTTCAGCGTTCATCCCAGAGGAAGGAGGTGTATGCGTTGTGAACAACCCGAACTTTCTCGGAAAGCGCAAGCGTGGAACTCTGTCGTTTGCCTAAAGAATGCAGTTAACGGAAAGGTGACGCGCGAATTCCGGCCAAACATTTATTGAAAATGACAGGCTGTTTATGAAAAAGCGGATCCTCGTTTGCCTAACGACCAGTCGTCCTATTGAAGGAGTTGCGGTGTCATTATTCAGTCAACCCCCAAAAAAGAAGTGAATAGAAATAAACATTGAAAGCGAACGAGTAATTTAGTACGGGGAAGGAACACTATGGGTCAGCCACTGCATGGTTTACCAGACACTTGATGAAAATTGATCGTCTATTCGAAAGTAAAAAGGAACCGATAAGAAGTGTATGCGGCTATGTTTACTGGTGGAAGTTCTCGTTAATGGCATATCTGTAAATACGTGCCTAACATTCCATGAAATATAATTTTTATTTACATATAAGGAAGGCAGCAGCCGTTAAAGGCTACTTCCTTTCTAATACCATAACGAGACGTGTACGTTGTGTATCTTTTCTTTTCTTTCCCGGTGACCGCCTTTCACCATCTAACCACTGTTACAAGGTTACCGCTCGGCGCTACATGGGCCTATACATCGTAAGTGATCCAAAGGATCAGAGGGACAAGACGATGAAGAGGCAGAAGCTCCGAAGAAGAAGAAGAGCTAGGGATATGAACAAGTCCTAATAAATGGCTGAAGGGGTACTGTTTTCGCCGGTACTTTATATTTGGCGCAGCCGATGACAGTAACCAGAATGTTGTCGCCGATACTATTGCGAAAGAACCTTCTCTAATCAAGTTGCAGACTTGAAACGTACAGACAATGTACTACATTCTCGAACAAATGTGAGCGCCAGTTATTACGCTGGAAGGTACGATGAGGCACGCATGAAAAGCCAACGCTCTTGACGAGCGCCACCTAGATTGCACAAGGCCTGTTCACTCCGATCCATAGCGTCATTCTACCTGGCCCGAAATTTCCATTGCCAAGCCTGGCGTGACGAAAGCGATGACGTCGAAATCACCGCTACTTACTCGGGAACCTCCCGAATTAGATTCTACGGCAGTCGGACCAGGTAGCCTGACGTCATAGCCTTGCGTAATGACCAGGTAGCCTGTCGTCAGATAGCCTTCTGCTACCTAGGTGGTGTTGTCTTGATCCGGAGATCAGATTTCGACGACCTGTGCTCGCCGCTGTCGTGCTGCATTGAGTGTCACCTGTTATTCCGAACACAAGTTCGCCGAAGTAAAACGTTAGTTCCGTGGGTGACAGTTTTACTACTATCTGGTTCTTCACCGGCACTACAACGTGACACTATCAAGCTACTATATCAGATGCGCTTTATAGCAAGGTCATTTCCGTACAGATATAACTGCAAATGGTACTTTGTTCAATCATCGTGGTATCTATCACAGGTGCTATCATCATGTTCATCGTCATCGTTCTTACCATAGCATGAATTTGAATTTTGAATGTGAATTTTATTAGCTTTAAAGGAAATATACAGGGAAGGCGTAACCACAAAAACTAGTGGATTAGGATTCCTTTGCAGAAATCGCCGGAAAAAAAAAAAAACACGACGCGTGAGCTATCCTGTGGTCCAGCCACTCTGCCGAGATAATTGTCGTAGTTATTATCATCTTCACTTCATTCTAAAGAAAAAGAAAACAAGCACGATATTCAATATTCAGTTGCATATCAGCATAAACAGGTCTATTAAATGCAACAAAAATCGAGAAGAAAGATAGCAGAATTTTTTTAAAGAGACGTTGCCATCCGCAATACTATCGCTGTTTCGGGTGGGCTCTTTACAGTTTTCTTTCAGCAATCCGTCACAATTTTAATAAAGCTAAGAGCGTGTTTAACTTAAGGGCCAAAGGAGTCACGAATACGGCAACAGGCAGAATTTTCGTACGGGGTTTCGCGAAAGCAGACCCGCAGTGAAGCTGTGAGAAAATTTCACCTGCTGTTGCGAAAGGCCACGACCAGTATTAGATGTATAGTTGTTGGCTGCTGAAACTCTGTTGGCGTTTCAAGGATAAAATGGAAGCCGAAACAAAATTATATGTTGCGAAACACGGTCGGACATTGTCTCCATTCGGGCAGAGAAAGAGAAGAATGCGAAGGTTTGGGTTTGTAAGGAAACGAATACGGATGGAAGCAATATACGACGGGGCACTTAGCATTTTATGAGACAGAGGAACAAAATGTAGTCGGGAAGCAATGCGTCTGCAACGCAGTTTTCGATGCGGTGACCCCTTGACAAATGCTACTAGTCTGCCTTGTGCTCGTTTCTATTTTTTTTTCTTTTTCAGCTGCCACCCACTGGAAATGGCATCCACAGAATTCAAAGAGCTGTTCCAGATGCAATGCGCATCGGAATAAAGCCGAAAGAAAAAAAAAGAGGAACAGTGGTGACATTATGCGCTTAAGAAATAGAAGCCATCAACGTTTCCTTGGAAACAGTCGCCTGCCTTGTGACCTGTATACCACTGCATGTCCGAGGCGAGAAAAGCTGGTGTTTTTATTTTTTGTTATTTTTTGCGTGATTGGAGAAGCCGGAAGCAGTGTCTCGCCGAAACGCCGTGACATATTACGCCAGGAAACAAAGTTGTAAGCGCACCCGTCTGCTTTCGAATAGACATCTAAAATGTGGGGCGGCGCCACAACACGAAAAATGAAAGATTAAGATGTTGAACGTTCATTCTTTCGTCCCTCGTTTATCAAGCGATATGCATATGGACGGGCGTTGACATGACTTGCGCGTCTCGTCATGCTTTCACAAGGGTGCCCAGGATGCAGCTGCATCACTGTATGCATCATGATAAACATCAACATTATCATCACCATCAGAGCTCCACGTTCACAACGATGATGATGATGGTGCATTGGCATCCCCTTTGAAACGGGGCGGTGACAATTTCTGACGACATGACTTGCGCGTCTCGTCATGCTTTCACAAGGGTGCGCAGGATGCAGCTGCATCACTGTATGCATCATGATAAACATCAACATTATCATCACCATCAGAGCTCCACGTTCACAACGATGATGATGATGATGGTGCATTGGCATCCCCTTTGAAACGGGGCGGTGACAATTTCTCACCTAGCCTGCTTCATTTATTCAAGTATATATATATATATATATATATATATATATATATTGACATGCTCACTGCCACTTTTGACGGGAATGCGCCGAGCATTGTCGTCGATCAGGTAAAAGCGAGTGTAACGGGGACCGTATGAAAGACTTGTCCACTGCCAATGATGACAGGAACGCGTCATGCAGAACCCCGTTACCACCAAGTAATTTCTCTGGCCATCGGCTCTCTCCCTCATGTTCTTTTTTCTTTCTGTTTGCTCTCTACTCTCTCTCTCTTTTTTTTTGCGTCTTTTTTCTCTACCCGAAGATATAAAAAGACTGTTGCGAGAATTTCCTGTATCCCTTGAAAAAGGTCGGTCCACCGACCGAAACTGTTGGGTAAATAAACCTAAGATAACCGCGAAGTTGTGCTTCTCATCTTTCTATATATATATATATATATATATATATATATATATATATATATATATATATATATATATATATATATATATATATATGCTGCCCATCGTTTTCATTCTAGCATCTTTGTACAGATATCCGTAATCCTTTCTCTCTTCCTTAAACTTCCTATTTATGCCTTGTACCACAACCTATGCCTGTAACGTGTCCGGTTGTATCAATCTCTTGCTCGCTATTTTTTCCACGAATACTGTAACGCCTGTTGCTTATCTCGGCAGCTGACTGGTTGATGCCTCCGTCCATTTTAAGTCCAAGCACTTCTGGAAGGTGTACATTCTTTACGGGTCTCACAGGGCGAATCTCTTCGCATTCCAGTAGGATGTGCTGAGTGCTCTCCGAATTTTTGCTTCAGCACCCACATGCCTATCTTGTAGCGAGTATTTGCTCCGGTATATTTTTGTCCTTATCGGCAACTAGCTCGAGGCTCAATTATCAAGCAAGGTACCGCCCTTTGCGTTATCGTACAGATTTTCCGTTATATTTTCTTCCTTCTCATTCTTGTAAATATCCACGGTCCTTTTTGTTTCAAGCCATTGGATCCAACTCACTGTCTCTATTTCTCTCATTTTCTTTCTGATGACTCCTGGTTGTCTATTTACAGTTTTGATTATCCTGTACTTGGTTGCCAACTTTCTTGACCTCTGCGTCCACGCTTTTTAGGTACAGATACTTGTGCACTTTAGCCGCCTATTTATTTTCATCGATTTTCCTGAGTCTTCCTTCAAAACTAATTTTGCTCTGTGCTTCTCTGACTTCAAAAGAGGCCCAACCCATGTCACCTTGCACTGCCTCATTTGCGGTTTTACCGCGGGATCCCAAAGGCAACCGGCCTACTGATATTTGGTCAACTTTCAGCCCCGACAAGACATTCAATTTTAAGCAAAGAATGACATTTGCGAACGTTAGCACTGGCACCATTATTCCTTTCCGGATTCCACGCACCTCCTCATATTTACAGTGTCCCCAAAGTGCTGTATGTTTCATTAGTGCAGAATTCCGCTTCCCCTTTATTTTCAAACATACATCTTGCGGAGCACCATATAGAGTGCATTTAATTAAAGAAATGTGTTTTTCAAGGGAACTATACATAGCATGAGCAAATTGAGGACATCTTTATCAATGAACGCGACGAGTATGTCAACATCAGAAGTATATCACTTGCGAAACTTTCGATCCATTGCGGTATCTACGAAAACGACCGTGCAGACGAGGCCACCCGATCTGCTCGTGATGGCCTCCACTCTGTTGCTATACCCCTATCCAGAACAGACGCAGCTACAGGGCTTCGTTCGATGGCACGTGAACTTACACTTGCACAGTGGAACTCGACGAAATTCACCAGCGCTCGTCTCCACAACTTCAATCCGAATATGCAGCTCCGTCTTCCGTCAGGAATAACTAGAGCTGAGGAGACGCTTCTGTGCCGCCTGTGGCTTCGCGTCGCCTTCACAAATGCCTACTCATTTCGGATCGGAATGGCCAACAGCCCTACATGCGACAACTGTAGGTGCGAGGAAACAATCGCCCACCTTCTCTGTGAGTGTCCCCGCTTCAGTGCGCCCAGGAAAGAACTTTCAAAAGTGTTAGCTGGACTTGACAAGCGCCCTTTGTCTGATGAAAGGGTCCCGGGACACTGGCCGAGACCGTTCTTTGCAGAGAAGGCTTTGAAAGCGTTGTTACGCTTCTTGAGGAGAACTGGTCTTAGAGACAGACATTAAGCAGTGCCGTATTTTCTCCCTTTTTCTTTTTTGTGCTCTTCTTTCCCCCTTTTTTTGTAAAATCTCTTTTCTACTATCTTTTATTCTCCTTAACCCCTTTCTCCAGCACAGGGTAGCCAGCCAGTCTGAGAAATGACTAACCTCCCATGTTTTTCCGTCTATTCCTCCCTTCCTCCTCCTCCATCGATATTTGGACAAACTTATTTGAGAGCTTTCGAAAATGGAGCTCCCTTTCAAAAATCGTTGTTCAATCAGACAAGCAGCTTGTGCGTCAAAAAAAAAGTAATGTTTCCAGGCAGTGGTGCCTGACTCTCTTATTTGCAGCGCAAAGAAGGCTACACTGACATGCTCCTCCACCCAACCTCTCCGTCTTTTCTTCGAATACACTTTCACTTCTCTTACTAGCAAAGCTTGATTGCTGCGCAATTTTCCGCCGCTGCTGTGATGCCACCGATGCTGAAATAATATATATTCATATTCAGTTCTTTATTTCAGACAACAAAGTCTCGGATACAAAGGCAAAAGGCAGATGCACTCTGCCTGACGGGACCCTAGCACCCTAATGCACATACTCAGAGGGTGCAGCAACGGAAAGAAGCGCATCATACACTGTCGTTACGTATAGAACACAGTTTTATGCAAAGTAAGCAAACGGGAACAAGGTGCATACTTTTGCAATCATAAAGGAAAATTTCTACAAATAACGATACCTCAGGAACGTAAAAATTTCTGCATGCACAACCTATTAATCATTAGGACAGGCGGGTAGCTTTAGCATTATTTTAAAGAGTTCAGGGACACGCATTTCTGAATAATTTCTATGGCCTCTGTATGTCTGTTGAGAAGACTGGTAATTAAGTATCAAAGCATTTGGGTTCCATAGTTGGTCCGCACAAGCGGAATTCTGTAATGGTCGTGCCCTAATTTGTGAGGCACATACTACTAGAGTGCAATTAAAGATATTTAGAAGAATTGAGCTTGATTTCGTTAAAGACTTAAGAGAGCAATTTCAACTCATATAACTGATTCACTTATAGAATGGAGTGTTCTAAAAAGTACAAGCATAAATAACGTATAACTGTTTGATTCCCTTACGCTGTGGAATAGATCAGCCTGACCAAATAATTCGAGAAAAAAAAAAAGACTGATGGTGAATGGCGATCTGTCCGAGAGCCGGAATTGGGACATTTTCTGTGTGTCTTGCCCCACTTTGGTAAATCTTAACTGTCGTAAAAGGAGCGTAAAGGCCATATCTGCGGCCACCCATTGACGGGTTTTCAAAGCGTTTCAATTTTGGAAGTGTTTTCTTTGCTCTTTCACTCTCTTCTATTAAGAAAAAGGAATAAACAAACGAGGGCCGGAAAATAAAAAAAAAAAACACCGTCGAGCGCCTCTTTCAGCCAAAACGCTCTATCCTGCCTTTTGGAAAAAAACGCTGATGAAGCCGCATACTATAGGAGCGCCGCTATCTTTTTAAATAAACTATTTGCCTAAGAAATAAAAGTTAAAAAAGTAACAGTCAAATAAAGCCTTAGTGGAGCATATCTCCTTGCGAGGCCAAAAGACGCTGACGTCTTTATATGAAATGACAAATGGTTGCGTTTATCGCCAGCTATGCGGATGATAAACGTGCCTACAGGAAAGTCGAACAGCCTTATTCATTTTCAAACGAGGCTTCATTCAGTATCTGTGCGTTTTTATGCTCAGCTGTAATGCTTGCGAGCAAGAGACGAACGAAGCAAAAAATCTACTGAAGAAAAGTCGAATCGACAAACTAAGAAGCAAATTAATCTGTGAACAGTAGAAAAAAAAAACACAAAAAAAAACAGAAGAAATCAACAGACTTCAATTTATACTGCTCGGAACTCGTTCAATATAAGTGCGCCGGGCTATTAAATTGGACACCGATATCTTGTCGAGAAGAACTTCTTTCTTGCGGTGTGCGCAATGCCGTCCTCGTCCGCTACAGGATTTCTTGCTGTGGTTTTCGAAATACGCCGCTAGTCTGAAAGTCGGCGTGGCAGGCGAAATTACTGCTGGAATGAGCGGCGTCCGAATCCACGTCCCAGCGATATTCACCTATGGATAACAAAAGCCTAAGCCTCTTCTCACGTTAAGGGTGGCTCTTTTGCAATCGTGGAAAAGGCAATTTACTAATTTACTAATACAGCTCGTAATATCTTGCTCTCTAGTGTCCCTTTAAGGGAATCAAAGAGCCTCTCTTGATTATCTCTAGCCAAGATAAGTCAAGCGCTGAAGGTGACTTGCGCCATGCTCTAACATAGTGATCCTTTTCTGTCAGCAGATGCCGGGCACAAATGCACGCACGCTCTTGACGCGACAGCTTGCGAAGATACGAGTAAAAAACAAGCACGTACGCTTTTAACGATAACGTACGTGGCAGCGCCGTGACTAGGAAATGGCAGGTCGTTAGGTCGTGCCGGTGCATAATCTCTCTCGATGCATAACGACACTGACACGGGAAGGGTTAAGCAGTAACTTGGAAAACAATGTTTACTTATCTTACGCCTTTTAACCGTCACGTATAAAGCAGGGTCACGGCTGACACGTATTTGTTTGTTTTTCTAAAATAAGCGGGCACACAGTGCAACTCTCCCATGAGCTTCATGAAGAGTTCTCAGAACATCCAAGCAGAAGGCATTATTCGAGCTACTGAGATTCCTGCGGTCTACGGGCCTTCACGATGGACTCTAAGAATGCCGCACCTTACCATTTTACAGTGTACGCGGTTTTTTTGTGCTAGCCTCTCTTTCTATCTCTCTCCCCCTTTCGCTTTTTCTCTCTTTTTATCTCCCGACGCCTTGCCCCCCGTGCAGGGTAGCCAACCGGAACTACCTCTGGTTAACCTCCCTGCCTATCTATGAATCCTTTCTCTCTCTCCCTCTCTGTCTGTCTTTTTTTGTTTCTTTATATGGAAAGAGAGAATTTTGATGGAAGCCCGGTAAGCTCACAATATCCGCTTGACATACCAGTCCAGATCTAAAGATGAAAAATGAAATAGAAGATTCATGTTCTTAATATCTGCGACATAAAAATAAAAAAATTATTGGGATATAAGTGCCACAACCAGGGTATGATTATGAGGTACGCCGTAACGGGGACCATCCGTGTTAATTTTCACTACTTTAGGTTCCTTAAGGTTTCCCTAAAGAGAAGTAGACGAGCGTTTTTTGCGCTTCGTCTCCATCAGAATGCAGGCCAGCACACTGTAAAATAATTTACACCCTTAAAGTGAAAAAGGGCGCAAACGTGTCTATAACTGACACCCTAACACCCTTCAGTGGGTGTTAGGGTGTCAGTTAGACACATTTACACCCTTTTTCACTTTGTGTCTATAACTGACACCCTAACACCCACAAAAGGTTGGTAGGGTGTGAGTTAAATACATAGTTACACCCTTTGTGCCTTTGCATGTGCAACTGACACCCCAACACCCACAAAAGGGTGTTACGGTGTCAGTTATAGGCACATTTACAACCTTTTTCACTCTTATGTGTGTAAATTATTCGACAGTGCGGGGCCGTAAATCGAACCCGCCACCTTGAGCTCGGCAGCAGAAAGCCATATATATAGTCACTGAACCACGTTGGCGGGGTTCCGAGGCCGTCTCGGAAGTCAGAGTGCTGCAGCGTCAAGAAAGGAGTGGTGGGAAAGGCCTTACAGCAGGGCGGTTACAGCATGAAAGATTGGTGTAAGGTGACACGAGTACGCACGAAGTCAGATTATCAACAAAAACATTCACGATCGATCTGTTGTTTAGTAAATGTCGGTAAATGGGAAGGCATTAGAACGGCTATCACAAGACATAGTTAAGAAACTGAGGGCACCCCTTTCCTCACATATAGCACTCGCGCACACGTTGTAAAGACGCAGACGTACTAACTATACAAAATGTGGCAAATGTAAAACATGACTAGAAGTCAAGAAGATCCGACCCATATGCATTCTCGTTACATTCAAAGAGACTGCGCAAGCGCAGGAGCGTCTCTTTGCACATGCATCACTGCTGGGGCACCTCTCTTCGGGCAGCCTCGTGACCAACTGGCACAATAATGAACTCATTTGACCGCATGGAAAACATTGGCACAAGATTAGATTGTGTGATTCAAGTTGTCGCGTACGGCATCCAACTGACGCGTACGGCATCGAACTTTCGCGCACGGAATCAAACTGTCGCGTACGGCATCGCGACAGTTCGCATAGGCATTACCGTGATCAAATAAGAGACGAAAACATGGCCCCACTTATACGCATACTTCAACGAGCAAAACAAAAAAGAAAGAAGAAAAGGAATAAAGAAGCAAAGAAAGAAGCGAAGTAGTTCGAGAAAAGAAACAACTGACTGCAAGCACTACACCCAACATCTCGAAACCGCTCTCGTCGGAGCTGTATACGAAGACCCGAGATCGCCGAACAATGGGGCGAAGGTTATTTCCGCTTCGAGATTTATACACGCCGACACGCTATGTCATCGTGCTCCTCCCATCGCGCTCGAAAGCGCATCGAAGCAGGCAAAAGCGCGGCACACGCTATATATTGAGGGGCCTTCCATTGTGCGAGGCCAGAGATCGACTACGGCTCCGGTGTAGCTCTACGTATACGTAGCCCACCGGAGAAGAAGAGCCGGGCCCTCGAAAAACACAGGCCCCAACCTTCTTATCAATGTCTTTACTTCGTGTTTTTTTTTTCTTTCATAGCGCGCAGCCGTCGAGTAATGGCCCCGGAGCACGACCGAGGTAAAGAAAATGGAATTCGATGCGACAGTTATACGCTGTTTCAGCCGGTGAGCGAAGAGGCAGTTGTTATATGGGACGAGACGGTAGAGTGGTGCACTGCGGACGGCACATTTCGACGCCGCGACATCGTGGGAAGAACAAGACGAACTGGTTAAAATTTAGTTTGAACATCGAAAGAGAAACAATGAATGCCGGGAGAAACGAAGATGGCAGGCTTTTTCGTCTAGACGTACGGATTTGTCTAGCGACGTCTCAAGGAAGGGAGGAACGAATGAATAAAAATAGCAAGAACTAAGTAAATAAAGAAAAAAATATAGAAAGAAAGCAAGAAAGAAACAAAGTCACGGAATGAAGACAAAGAGAAAGACAGAAGGAAAGGAAAGAAAAAAGAGGTAAAGGAAAAGACGGTGGTTAAAGTGAAGACCTAGAGTCTTTCTAAGAAAGCAAGCAAGAAAGAAAGAAAGAGAGAAAGAAAGAAAGAAAGGGTATAAAGAAAGGGTATAAAGAAAGAGAGAAAGACAGAAGGGAAGGAAAGAAAAAAAAAAGGAAAGGAAAAGACGGCTGTTACAGTGAGCACCTAGAGTCTTTCTTCGGGGCAAGTGAAAGCTCGTTAGCTCTGAAGTATATCGGAGTAGAGGATGGATGTCCCAGAAGGTATATAATTGGGATACCTTCCGATTCCGCTTTTTGGTTTTTGTACTACGAAGTGGCGGAGGACGGTTACATCGACGTTTTGCCGAGGTATAGCGAAGTTATGGGAGGCGGCAAAAAAAGAAAAAAAAAAAACAGAGTAAGAAATTTGATGTAGGTACGTGTCTCGCTAATGAAATCAGACCTTTCTTTTAGTGACGACAAGATGTCGGGCTTAGAGGCGAGTTATTTCAGGTTCACGTGAAAAAGAAAAACGGATTGCAAGCCGGTGAGACTTTAGGAGAGAGAATCGAGAATCAGGCCAATGCGACGAACAACCGCAGAATGTGCTGGAAACTATCGTACGTTAAAGAGCGCCCGTGCGATTTAGCGCGGGCTGGCATCTTAAATTGTGTGCAGCGCGCAAGTATAAAGAATTATTCTGCTGCCAAGGCACTTCAAGCGAGCACTTTTAAAGCCGCAGTTAACAGATTCTCATTCATTCCAGCTCGTTAGCATCACAGAAGAGGATGTCTTTCCACTTTGGTCACGTTACCGGTCAGTTGGTAGTTCCACATGAGGCAGCTTTAGAATCAATCATTGTCGAGTCGTGTCACTCTCCTAATGCTTACTCACATAACGCGACCCACGCTTGTCTCGGACCATGCTCTGCTGGTGCATTGTGCAAGATATGCACACACTTTCTAATCTTAGTACGTAATGATGTTCTTAAAGAAGACTTCTTTTCGGTATTTTCTTACGCTATTACGGAGCAATCGGGAGTGGAGCCAAAGACGAAATTGATTCTCAACAAAGAAGGCAATGTGACGGGACGAGCTGGGATCGGTTTTGGCAGCCATCTTGAAAGTAATCTTGTGTTGGAAACCATCGTTTCTCGGCTTATAACTAACTTGTAAATGTACCTTTACAGGAGATGCCTTTCTTATTGTCACAACGTGATTATCCGATTTATAGAATGTTTGTAGCGTTAATTTTGAAATAATAGGCACTTTCCGTTTTCTTACATGTATAAATTAAATTTGGCCGGTCGGTCAGTCAGTCAGTCAATCATATTGGAGTGTTTTTCAAAACGTTTACCCGTCACAAAGAAATCCTGTCACGTGAGTGCTAACGAGTGTGATCGTGCAAAAAAAAAAAGTATCAGACGCTTCAAAGGTACTGTACGCGTAGAGCGTTCGTGTCGGGCGAGAAAGGCGAGAAACCCGCGCGTTCATTCTGCGCATTCTGTCGGACCCACCTTCGGGGCTGCAGCTGCAACACGCCAGCACGTCTTCGACGGTGGTCAGAATGGAGCCCGAGTGCAGCCGGAACAATCAGCGCGGATCGCGCAGCTTTCTTATGACCGTAACCCTGGAGATGCACGCAGACGCACGAGCATGCACTGGCAGTCGATATGACGCGAGAGGAACGTCCTGGCCCCGGCAAACATCGAATCGAGCGCACCGCTCCGCCTGGCACGAGTCGGATATGGGACGCCTCGAAAAGAGAGCTTCTGATGGTAGCTACAAGAAGCAGAAAGAAAAAGAAGAAGAAGAAGAGGTGGGAAGGAAAATCGGGTTGTTTGTCGTATTGACCCGGCTGTACAACAGTCAAGGCGCACAGGAAGAATGAACAATAATAAAAGAGAAGAAATATCCAGGCGATGCACATCTCGCGTTTACTGTTCTTAGAAGACGTGTTGGCACCGCAAACAACGCTGCAGCTCGCGTCTGCGAAGAAAGCGAACGGAAATGAGAATGAGACGCGAATGGTCTCGGCGCGGCGCCGACACTCCTGGCGATTGAAGTTCGGCAACGCAGGTTTCGTATATAGGTATACGGGGCAGCCGCCTCTCCAAGGTGTAGCTCTGCAGAGAGCTATACAGCTTGACGTATACACGTGCCGTCGGCTTTGATTGCGCACAGCCTTCGAGATTACGGCGATTTCCGCGGGTCGATTCGGAACTACTTTGGGTTTTCTCGTATATTGAATGGTTAAACATGGTACGTTCAGCTGTTTTATTTGAAGATATATAGAACTCGAATGTACAGAAACTGCGTGATTTCTTGATGAATCGGTCTAACCTATTTCAAAGAACAAAAGCTGCTCCAAATCGAAAAGTGAGTAGTGCTAGTGGTATCAATAGCGCTGCAGTCATATGCTTCAGGTGTGCATAAGAAACAAAGCAACACGAACAGTTCTCCTCAAAAGAAACGATCGAAGCCACGGCGCGCATGCGCACGGGACCAGTGGAACGTGCCATTACTAGCACAGACAGCATAGCCTTCGGCTTGAGGTACGCCTACAGGGACGCTAAAGAAAAAATATTAAGTGGAGTCTGATCAGTAGAATATTCGTATAGAAGTCAATCATTGCTTTTTTTTGTGTGTGCGTGGTAACATACAACTTTGTTTCGCAGAAAATTGCCGCCTGTAATGTTCCGCAGCTGCTCCTCAATTTGAATCTGCCGCGCAAAAACGGACGAGTTGACGTAATCACCGCGTGACCTCCTCCCGCTTTGTCGCTCTCCATGAGTCATTCGGCGCTAACGTCACGTGAGAGGTAGCATAGTCCGAATAGTGGGGCCCCTCCGATATTTTTTTTTATTTCCGTCATTTTCTCGCTCACAAAAGCTCTGTTCTCGCTACGAATGACGAATTCGTTACTGCCGGAGCCTAATATTTAAATCTACTTCGAGTTAAAAATATTTTCCTTCAAGCAACACCTTTTTAAGGTGTTTAAGAGTTAAGCAATAGTTAACACCTTCAAGCAACAAGGTCACGTGAGCAGTCTTCGTCGACAGAAACGAAAGGAGGCCCTGTGTGCGTGATCGGTCTACGATTGGAATGCACCATTAGAGACACCAGGCGGCGCTGTCCTCTACTTTCAAAAACAAAGTGGCCCGTACAGTGATTAATATATATTGGTTTTATTGGAGCAAGGGCCAGGGATGACCAAAGAGCCCCATGCCGGTACAGTGGTCCTCATATGAACGGAAGGCGTGAGTGCGAGTCTCAACGAGATTGACAGAATAGAGGCGAACGTTAGTGGATAAAGGAAAAAAAAAAACGTAACAGTGTGAGCTATCTGGCCATCATACTTGCTTTTTAGAACTTTGCCTTTGATACGAAATAATCGCAAACAATGTTCCGCTACAGCAAAACCTTCGTTTGATTAAAGAGGACAATAGTTTGCCATCTTGTTCCGCGTTTGGGGCGTATTGAAAGAAGGATAAAGAGTAACTACTGCCGGAGTTTGCAAAACGTTAGTTTTCTTTCGGATACTTCTCCACTGTCACCACAAGCACTGCGAGCTCATCGGCGTTTCGTGGGAATATTCGTGTCAGAATTACACAGCTGTCAGTTCAGTATCCACCACGCAGCCTCACCGAAGCATGTATACGTATTGAATATTTATAGGGTTACATTTAGCACATTCATGTACGTTCAACCGATTTAACTATGCACTAAGGATTCGAATTTCTAGGGCTGTTACTTGGAATTTCTCCGCCATGCACTTTCTTACGCTGCATTAACGTCAGTACCACCTGGGTTTCAGTCGGCCTATGCTAGCCGAACAGCACGTCAATCTAATGTAATCCAAGGTCTGAATTCGAGACGATTGGTCGAAGGAACAAATATTTTAGACAGTGGTCGTGCGAGTGTAGCACTTTGTCAGGGCTCAAATGAGTGCACAGTGCAGTTCGATTAGATGCAGGAAGTCACAGCATTCAAATTTTAAGGTTTACCGTAGGGATCTCTCTGCGGGGATTTCAAGAAAAATTTCACTTGCTTCGTTATATCCATTATTTCGTTATATCCCATTTCGTTATAAAGAGGTCTGACTGTATTACCGCAAGAGGAGGCATGGCAACTCGGGAGGGACGCAAACACGAAAGACGAGTGGCGATGCCGCCTCGAAGTGACGTCATGAAGTGACGTCATGACGAAGAGACGGCATGAAGTTTGACAGCGTGTGCTGATGCCTAGTTCAACGGTAAAACTGTATTCCACTATATTCGAAAGAAGCCAAAGGCTCAGCTTGGGAAGTTTCGACAGTTTTTACTGCGACGCAGCGGCCAAAATGCGAGGAAATACTTCAAACTCCTTGGAGTCACAGTGACGGACCAGCGCCGAGAGTTCGTGGCGACATTAAAGAGTCGTAGCTTGACCTTTTAGTTCTCTTTTAGTGAGCGGCATCTTACCCTAAAATTAATGAAAATTATATTAGAAAGAATACGCAGTGAGTATAAACTGAATTAAAGCTCACCACGGTGGCTTAGTGGGCACGGCGTTGAGGTTGAGCTCGAGGACGCGGGTTTGATGCTGGCCCTGGCGGCCGCATTTCGGCGGTGTCGCAACGCATAAAAAGTTGTACTTAAATTTAATTGCACGTTAATGAATCCGAGGTGGTCAACATTAATCCGGAGTCCCCCCCTAGGGCATGCGTGCTTTACAATCATGCCGTGGTTTTAGCACTTAAAACCTGGGAACTTAATATATTTTTAAAAATGATTTAGGGTTTATCTTTAGTGCCCTTTTGACGCATATAGCGTAAGGTGCCTGCCCGGAGGTCGCAGTTTATGAGTGGCTATCGTATTTTTCACATCATTGCGTCAGGCACCTTTCGTCGTCTCGAAAACACGCGGTGTAATAAATCATCTCCTTATCTCTACGCGGCGGCGTTCGCGTGACCCCTGTGCTTGCTTGCTCCGCTGGCGACGAGGGCATAAAGTGAACTTTTGGCAAACTTGAAAAGACGCGATAACCTCGCGTATGCCCAACTCTGGCGAGGTGGAAGTGAAGTTGGCCCGCCATGTGTTGCCAGGCATAAATATCAATAATATTAAAAAAAAAACGACTGTACGAAGATATGCGTTCCAAAACAACAACACAGGTTATGAGAGAGATGCTGCGGCAGATTGATGCTTCGGATCGATTGCGAACACGCCACCCTAGGTGTACTCCGTCCCACCGCACTCTGCGTACTGCAGCGGCCGATCAGTAACAAGAGACGACTGCGTCTTCCCCAGAGAAGGGGCGAGGAAGGCCTCGCCCATTGTCCGCGGCTAATCCTTTACTGTACGGATTAACTGTGCCAAGGTGCCACGCGCAGGGGTACTAACACGTTAACACGAAACGCCGGACACAGAAGTTGCACTTGACCCGCCGTGGTTGCTCAGTGGCTATGGTGTTGGGCTGCTGAGCACGAGGTCGCGGGATCGAATCCCGGCCACGGCGGCCGCATTTCGATGGGGGCGAAATGCGAAAACACCCGTGTACTTAGATTTAGGTGCACGTTAAAGAACCCCAGGTGGTCCAAATTTCCGGAGTCCCCCACTACGGCGTGCCTCATAATCAGAACTGGTTTTGGCACGTAAAACCCCATAATTTTTAGAACTTGCACTTTACACGAATCCTTTCGCGATGAAGCGCCCAGTGAGTCAGCGTGGAGCGAAGGGCGATTACCGGCGGACAATGGGGGTGATTTCCTTCCGATTCTCTGTTTCGGTTGGCTGACGCAACCCGTAGCTTTTGCAGTGCTGTATACGGAGTCACGGGGCATAGGCGTATCGCGTCTAACCGACACCTTGCAGTGTCAGTCAATCGGCAACGACACCACCTGCGCGTTCCCATAGTTATCAGGCGAAGGAGGGTGTCGCCCATTGTCTGCTACTAATCATTCCGTGGGTCGGCGTCGGGAGGTACTCTTGGTTATCTTTTGTTTACCTTTTGTGCAGTCGAGTACGGGCGGTACTTCTGTTTACCTAGCACCCAGGTGCACAACAAGGTGTGTTTTCACCCGCGTGTTACTGTTTGATTACGATCCTGCTCGCACACCTGCCTGCTCATAACTCCTCCGTGAAAATTAAAACGAAGATACTTCGAGTAAATGAGATCTCTGTTGCTGAGGAGAGTCAGAAACCGGATCAGGCGCTGACTGCTATACCACCTCATTTTGTTTCATGTTCACCGGGGCCCCGATAAGATGATTTGCGAAATGCAAATGAATGCCACCGTCAATGCTTCTTATTCTTTATTTCTCAAATTTCAGTGTTCCCTAATGAAATTAATGAGTGGAATCATGCTTAAGGCGTACTGGTCGCCTAGTTGGTTAGTCATGATGGACAATGGCAGCGCACTTCAAAACAAAAACGTAACACAGAATGAACAACCTGAAAATAACAGCGCTCGTGGTTGCTCATTCTGTGTTGCGTCCATCGATTTGATCGAGTGTAATCAGTTTGCACGAAATATTATTAGAAACTAAGTCGATGTCTCTTGCATAAGTTTCAATATCGTTCTGAGAGAATAATCTTTATTTATGCTAATTTTGCTTGCTCGCAACAATTACCGGCCCCATATTATCACTTTTCTCCTAATTTTTATTGAGTGCATATGTTCCATACTAGGTATGCTTCTCCATGTTCGTTTTGTTGTTTTTTCGTGTCCTCTCAAATAATATATATTAGTAATCCACCCTTGAAGATGACCTTGATGACCCTTGAAGTGATTACTAATAGTAAATCATTAAAAATGTAAAGGGATGGACAACGCAAATCAAGTTTTGAGTTTTTGAACTACGGTCAAAGTAAAAAAAAAAAAGAAAAAAAAACAGTCAGGAGTTCAAACTCGGTAACAAGACCCTGGTTTACAATTCTGAGCTTCTTTCACGGAAGCCGTCCGAGAATATTAGAATCTCTCGCTTTATCAGCAGCGCTAGAACAAACCTCTCTAAGCAACGATGTATAACCATTCTGGCCGGAGGGAACCGGAGGTGACCAAACAATTTGAAGTTAGTTAAAGGGCAATTGCATTGGAACATGACTTGGAAGCCGCTGTCATCTAAATAATGTCTGTTTTGCAGTCGCCGCTGAAACGTTCCTAAGTATAACGACGAATAATTTTCGGTTCCCTAGAAACTCTGCGCAAATTTCCGAGTAACGCAAAACGCAGCCCTGTCAATCAAAGCGCACGGGATATCAGGCGACGCGGGAAACGCGTGTTTAAGCTAATAGGGAGCCTCGGCAAAGGTAATCGTTGGCTACTTGAGATTGACGGTGAGAGTGGTGAAAATGACGGCCTCGAAACCAAAATATTCATGCAACGCTTACAGGCGCTTAACGTCAAAACCCTTTTTACTCATCGCTTATGTTTGCCTTCTGCATACAATTGCGTCAGACCCCGTCACCGCAATCGACGGTTCTTACCTTTCATGGAAAGTAAAACACAGAACTGAGAAACAACAACAACAGAATGAGGCGGGAACATCAGGCTTGATAAGAGACCAACGAGCATAAAGAAATCCGCGGGCCTGTGACCAATAGCACCTCTTCGAAATCGCCCATTTGTTACTCTAGAACAGTTCTTAGCGGCCAGTCACATTTTTTTAGTTAACGTGATATAATAGAAGACGTTGGGGTCGTTATATGGCACTGGGTATTCCTAGTCACTTGACAAAGAAAAATATTGTCTCAAAATTTGTAACAAAATGCAGCAGATAAGAATCACAAAACCGTCTGTCAGCAATATCAAAAAGTTCTCTACATGAATCCAGGGACCCACATAAGGTCAATATGTACGCAGTTGCATATGTAAACACATTGATTCGTATTATCCGAGAACACAATGAAGTTCAGTTTCACAGATGAAGTTCAGTTATTATTAGCAGCTGCACTAATGTTGCGCGACGCAGGAGTGAAAATCTCACTATGTTTTGGATTTTATTTTAGTTGCGAAGCAGCGATTCGCTCTAATTTTCCTCTCTTCTAGAATCGGCTTATAGGTATGTATTGCCACCTATAGTAGTGCTACAGATGTGCTGGTGTACGCCTCTGTTCTCTACGGAATCACGCAGTGAACCAACAAGCGCTGCCTAAATATGAGCACTGTAACAAGTCACTGCCTTCAAGTGCATCATTCCTATATAAAGCGAAAAAGCTTTCTAGTAGCGTTCAAATGTTCGATTACATTGGCAATCATTGTCGATGGTGTCTGCACTGTTTATTTTTCAAGTTACCCGCCGCATTTGTTTTTCATTTTTGCTTTCAAAACACCCAAGTGTTTGTGTAAGACTGACTCAAGGAGAGTGTTATGACACTGGTGGCTTTTCGGGGATGGCAGTAGATTAACACAGTCCAGGAGTCAACAGTAGTGCAAAGATAACAACACAACGGGACTTACTTTCTTCGCCCCTGCAGATTAGGTTACATCGTCGGGCAACATTAGTGCAGCCACTTGCTAGAAAAAAACAACAACATCAAGAAAACGTTGAAACAATGCTGGCCTAACTTCCACTCAAGGAAGAAAAAAAAAAGAAACACGTGCCACCGACCGAGTCTGGACGGAAAGGTGGAAACGGGAGGTAGGCGAGACTCACGTGTCTTCAATTGCCCCTTATCTCTTTCGGATTGCATTCTGCTGCGCCGTCGGAGAATTGTACGCGTTATCGCCGGCGGTCGCGCCCCTTCGCAGCCTGCTTGCTTTGTTACCGCGTATGTTGTAGGCATTCGCTACGACGCGTCGCGCAGTCTGTGTCAATATTGACACGAGCGCGCGAAATTCTCGCCTTGCCAACCGGGGGTCGAGAAAGCAAAAAAAAAAAAAAAAAAAAAAAAACGGGGTTCACTCGTTCTGTCCGTGCAAGAAACGGTTGCTTCCGTATTTTTCGCAAGCTGCAAGTGCGGAAGGGGTGTTCGGCCGCGTTGTCTGCGTCGTAACGAAACTGTGTCTTCCACCGTTTGTTTCATGGACTGGTGAGGGCGCGTGGATGGGATCGAATAGCGTATGTGAGTCAGAAAATGCTTAGAAAGATGACACAGACAGGCAGAGAAACAGATAGATGGGTAGCTAGAAAGATGGATAGAGATAGATAGATAGATAGATAGATAGATAGATAGATAGATAGATAGATAGATAGATAGATAGATAGATAGATAGATTGATAGATTAGGATTTTTTTCTTACAAAATCTAAAACGGAAACAAAGAAATTCACACAGGCAAGAACTACCTCACTGAGGCGTAGCTCTTCGGCTGGCTTCCCTCGACTAAAAGAGCGATGATTGGCAAGGCAACAAGAGGAAATGAACGAACGACAAAAGCCAAGAAGGACGGCGTGCGCGCAACAAGAGTTACAGAAACAAGAACAAGCCGACCGGACCGAGCCGTTCTTTTGAGGCGCCACAAAGGGCGTTCCAATAAATAAATGATGAACCTACAAAGGACTCACTGATTTCGCTACAGGGGCACCGCATTCAGGTCACGCGAACAGCAAGGTCCTTTAGCTGCACTTAGTTAGGAACGCTAAGCTCTTGCACGGCCCCCTTGGAAGGCGTGCAGTTTCCGCGAGCCGTTTGAATGATTTAGCAGCCGCCAACGGTTCCGGTAAGCTGCATGCGGGCGTTGAGGATTCTCGAGCGTTGCGTTGCGCACGCCACCTCTTTCTCAGATGTGCTGCAAATTGAATCAAACTGCGCCCACAGGAGGTTTCAGTGCGTCGCCGCAATCTTGCGAATGAAGGAAATTAATTGGCCTACTTAGTATTTCGAAGTAAGCGTCGCGAAACGTTCACGCCGAATGAAGCAAGAAAGCAAGTTTGTACGCTCTTGTAAGCATTCATTCATTCATTCATTCATTCATTCATTCATTCATTCATTCATTCATTCATTCATTCATTCATTCAATGATGCCATCTGTCTCAAGGCATTCTAGAATGAGGATGCATCTCCAAAGTTACATTTACAAAATAAAGATGCGTGCACAAAAGCACGCCTGAAAGTGAGCACGAGCACCTGCTCCAGTTTCTGGAGAAGGCGCAGGAAAAACGCAAGAATCAAGGACGCCAAGAAGCGACAGTGCGAGTTTTTATTATTATTCCCTCATCGAAGCTAGCGATAAAGAAAAAAAAAACTGTCAGCCCTTCCACTGTGGTGGAGATGGAAGACCAGCGAAGCTGTACTATGGTGGGAATTATGTGTTTGAAATTATGACTATTATGACGTGATGGTGTAATTGGTTATTGGAACTATTAAAGAATGAGAAATATATACGATCCGGTGGTTCTCATTCATTTAATGACCACAGAGACCATGGCCTTATGGTCGCTACGGTACACCGCCATAGGGTGTACGGCAAAGGTTGGCACGTTCTTCATAAACACGCCACCAACGCCGCGCGCGTTCGGTGCGAACGCGGGCAAAACGTCGCCACCGTCGACGACCTGTTGTGTGCGTTGTCTGTGTGACCACACACAACCGCTGTCAAAACGCTGGCTACGTGACGGAACTGCTAAACGCCGTTGTCGACACTTTTACGGGAGAGGAGGGCGAGAGCCCAGAGAGAGTCCGCGGCAGAGGCGGCAGTGGCCGGCATGGCTGCGCGCATGCACTGCAGTGGGAGAGTGGGCACGCACACGCACAGTCTATATAGGGTGCCTCGATGCCCTCCGCGCCCACCGCTTCCCTCCCACTGGGAAGTCGCGTTTGCTCTTCGCCGTGCGTTCGCTCACCGTGAAGCGCGCGTCCCTCGCCCTCGCGCGCTTTCACTCGCACATAAGTCGCGTTTGCTCTCCGCCGTGCGTTCGCTCCCCGTGAAAGCGCGCGTCCCTCGCCCTCGCGCGCTTTCACTCGCACATAAGTCGCGTTTGCTCTCCGCCGTGCGTTCGCTCACCGTGAAAGCGCGCGTCCCTCGCCCTCGCGCGCTTTCACTCGCACATAAGTCGCGTTTGCTCTCCGCCGTGCGTTCGCTCCCCGTGAAAGCGCGCGTCCCTCGCCCTCGCGCGCTTTCGCTCGCACATACAGCATACGGCCAGTGATAGTTTTTTTTTCCATTGCCGGACGCAACCATCGAAGAGTAAGCCCTTAACAGCTTCACTTCAAAAAAGAAAAAAAAAGGACTGTGGTTTAGCAGTTAGAGCATCGGGCTGTTCTGGCAAGGGGACGTTCGATACTACCATCGAACAAGTATTTAATTTTCATTGACGAGGGCCGAGCCGATTTGAGACAGGAACCTATCCACCTCCCGCAAAGTTCGTGGAATGAGGCAAAAGATGCGTCCTATTAAAAGACCGCAACGAATGAAGTAAACCCGATTTCTAGCTTTTTTAACTGACGTCGCAGTAAAAACACATGTACGAGTCTGACTGCTGCTATGCGCGTGCGCCTTTTCTGCTGACCCGAGTTCTAGGGCGCCTGCTGCACGCATCTTGACTACCAGCCTGCGGCGATCGCGAAACGAACGAGCAAACTGAACCCGCTCAAAGAGCTGCTCCGAACGAACGTTCGAGCGCTTTTGTAAAGCGGGTTTCACTGCAGACTAGGTAATGCTCGGGCGAAGCCACCTTTACGAAACTAATTAGGAGAGCGCGTTGTTTCCGTTTGTTCCTCCTATTACACGCTTCTCCTTCCTAGTTCCTCTTTCTCCTTATTCGTTTGCGCAGGAGACGCTGGTATTTTCACTCCACATCCGCTCTTCGTCCGGGAGTCTCGCTAGATCCGCAGTTATTTCAGTTTTCATCCTTTTTTTTATTATTAAGATTCTTGTCTCGCTCGCTCGTCGACTCTCTCGGGAGCAGCTTCGTCAGCTTTGCTCACGCTTCCTTTAGTGCGTTCGCTCGTTAGCAGTGCACAATCGAAAAAGTGTGTTTGCGCTCGACGAAGCAAAATGATTCGTAGTTTTACACAAAGTGTGAAGAAGGGTCATGGCAATAAGCCAAGAGATTCACCGCTGCGAATCTCCTGACTGCTATGTCTTAGTTTCACGCTACGTGTCACTGGCTTAATTTAGTTAGTAGTTTACACGAAGTTTAAAAACCAGAAACCATACTTAGCGTTGTCACTGGTTCTTGAAGCCCCTTGTGTGTCATGTGTGCCTCCGAGATGCATGTCACGCAATTGCCTTACTTGCGATAGTGAGCTCGATTTAGTATCCGCCGTTATTCAGTGCAAACGCTATAAATGGCACTCGTTCACTTAAGAGCTACCTGTGCACAAATTAATGAAATTATTTAGTGCACTAATAAATTAAGCACAAGCACTAATAGATAGTTTTTGAAGTTAGGGTAGCCAAAACACTGCGGTACGCGAACCGCCGGGCCTACAAAAGAACGCAAAGAATACACAAGACAGCGCAGAGTGTCCACAATAAAGTTAGCCTCCATCAAAGCTTAGGTGTGGCTTGGGCACCCCCTTTCTAAAACACTATAATAACTATTTTTCACTGTTAAAGTATTCGCACCAGTACACCGTGTAGTGAAAGTGTTGATCCTCCAGTATAGACACTGCAACATACTTTACTAGACTATATTATGCTATGCAATGCTATATTTAAATGCTGTCAACCTGCTTATAATGAACCTGCTACGAGTGACGGCTCCGACTCTGGGCATGTTGAAGCCAGTGCAGAGCTTATAACGACAATCGATGTGACAAAAAAAAAGCTTAAAACTTTCTTTTTAAAGTGAAATGGAAAAAGAAACGACGGTACAGCTGATGAAGTGCGTTAAACCGAAAGCCGTAGAAAGCGAAGTTCACCGTCTAGAACACGTGGTTATGATGTCGATCTAAATGTTGTAAAGATGTAAAAATAATGTGACTCGAAAGTTTTGGTTAGCTCAATCGACGTATAGCGGAGACTTGAAAAGGAAACTTCCGTTGGCGTCAACCAGGGCGACTCGTCTAACGGGACTCTAATAAGCGGAGCATAAGAACGTAATAAAGAACGACAGGTCTTAAGAGAAAAGAAAAAAAAAACATAACTCTGGAAATGAAGAAGTTGGCATCAATGTTTTTCAATTCAGAGTGTAGGCTATCAAACAAGTAAAGAAAAAAAAAAAAACATAGACCAGCCAAATGACGTGAGGGGCGAACCACTATGGTGAATTGTTAAAGTTGGCTTTTCGGGCGTGCACCGCGGCGGTGGAAGAGATGGAAAATTTGAGGTCCGTCTGCCGCCTACGAGATAAGCCTTTTCCGAGTGCGAGTTAGAAATGAAATACGGGTACGGAGGACTGAGCCGCCTAAATAAAGCAAGAGAGTGTGAATGTGACCTCTAAGAATACTCGTAGAACGGCAGATTCTTAAAATTTTTGTTCTTTTCCTTCCTAGAATATTCGAAGAGATGCAAGACGGCGAAGTAGTGTATTCGACGAATCAAAAAAAAAAAAAAAAGAGAGAGAGAGAGAGAAAGGCTTAAGATTGGCGAAGTGGTTCGAATCGAATGACGCGCCCCTCTTATGTTCGACTCAGTTTCATGAAGAGGATTCACTGGGCGGAAATCTAGAGCTGGTGTTTCAGAGCACCGTCAATATGGCTGTTCCACTAGCACGGGAACAGTGAATGCACACACTATATATCGCTCATATACGAACGGCACCTCGAACGTAAAGCCCCGATGCGTTTAGGTCGCTGCGACTGCCTCGTTTTGCAGTGAAGTTTGCTCGTTCATTCATTCATTCCTTTCAGATCATGGATGCTTGAGATAGTCTAAAAGCCAATGCGAAGCTTGGGGCGGGGGCGCCTCACCCTTATTAAACGGCAGAGTGATTGTCACTGGCTTAGCACAATACACCGGAATATACAATGACTGTTTTCGGTGCTTTATGCATTACATTAGAAATGACAGTTACAGGTTCAGGTTAGATAGCATGGCGCAGCTAATCTTAGCCGAGCTGTTCAACGAAGAAAAAAAAAGTTTGAACAAACGCGGTGCGAGACATGATTTTAAGACCTGTGGCGTTCGGTCTTCAGAGGTTTGACGGTCTTATAATTGTATCTTGCACCATGCTTTTTAAAGCTGTTTTTTTTTTTCGTTGAATACCTTGGCTAAAGTTAGCTGGGGCACCCTGTACACCACTGATATTAAACTTGCGTTATTAAAAATACACGTTCATTTATATATAGCGCAGAAGTTGGAAGGTGATTCAGCCTCTAGTTGAGGTCGATGAAAGACGTCTTCCTGGGCTAGTTGGGGGCGAGAATGGTGTTTATAAAACGTATACTTTATTGTGAGAGCCGCACTAAAGCGACGTTTGATCGACTTCAACTAGAGATTGAATCGCCTCCCAACTTATTGTCATCATCATCAACATTATCGTCGTCGCCATTGACAGTCATCAAAAACATCATCATAGTCATAATCATCATCGTTACTGCCATTATCAGAACAATCATCAACATCATAGTCATCATCAGCGCTGCTCTCAGAATAACTCATATGGTTCATCATCCGCATCATCACTATCACTGGTCATCATCATCATCAGTTTTGACACCTTTTCAAACCACACGATCTTCGGGATCAGCCCACGAAAGAGGCTAGACATAGAGACTGTAAGCAGACATATCCGATACGGAAAAACCGCGGTAACTCACCAAGGAAGACATTGTCTTCAATACGAAGGGGGAGAAAGCGAGACATCATAAAACAAAAAGACAGTTGTTATAGCGACTACGAGTGCTTGAAGACGTAAAGTTTGGTAAGCAGGAAAAGCGAAAGCGTGAACGAGAGACGCTGAAGCGTAAACATAATACGCCTAAGCGTTAAAAGCGCTCCTCTTTTAACAACAATCGAACGTGTTAGCCTGCTGAAAATGAGAGGCAATCTTGGCGGGGATAAACGAGATGCGTGGGCAAAGTTGCCTCGCTACCATTTTATCTCAAATGATATATGTTCGCCTCAATCAGTGGCCGTTTCTAAAAACGTAAATAAGCTCTTATTGGTGAGCCATCTGGGTGCATCAAAGCTGCTTTTTCCAGGCTAAGCATAAGCTTAAGATCTGAAACCGGTTTATAAAATCGGGGCTTTATTGCGACCATTGACTCGAGACGGCAGGAGGTAATTAAAACCCACAAGCCCGGCTATGAGCCCGCGAATAGCTCAGTCGGTTGAGCATGACATTCCTAATTTCGAGCTTCCCGGGCGGGACCCGCCGTTTGCCATGGGCTCATGCCCTGGAGCACCAGATAGCAGCAGCGCGCCTTACAATGTTTAAAAAAATAATGGGGAAGGCGCCTAGGAATAATTACCACGTAAAAACAAGCATTTTCAAGCAAGTTATTATCATCTGTAATGCTTTCGTACCCTGAAGGCAAAAGAATATGAAATAAATGCAAAAAGAAAAAAATGCTCACTCAGCCTCCTAGAGCTAAAACAATTGTGTGTTTTCGGTTGCGACGTGGCCGCCTTTATCTCCCCCCCCCCTCCCCCCCTCGCCCTTTCTACGCAATTGTTACCGACACGGCTTTGAACTGCTGTCGCATGACAGTTCTGAATATCCTCTTGTGAAAAAAAAAAAGAACTCCTGTTCTAAAGATGTCGGATTCACATCGGCGAGTTTGGAACTTCGCTGTTACCTTCTCTCATTTGTGCTTAGAGAGTCATTGAAGTTGGGGCCATTTTCTCGACGCGCGTAATTGCGCTCCAACGTTTGAGTGACGCTGCGTTAATCCCGAGCGTCGCTGCAACTGACGTGTTAGTACGAAGAAATGACGTTTTAATTTTTTATTTTGCCCTGTAGATAACACTATCAGACCCCCTTGTGTCGGAGGGCAGGACTTAGCCGATCAATCGGGAGACCCCTTGCTCGAGGGCACATTAGCGGCACCCCTCGGGACGGCTGTCAAAAACACCGGCGGCCATTTTTACAAAACTCACACGAGGCTTCAGCTCTCTCGCTTTTCCGGAGAAACGGTGATTAAACTGCCCATAGTTTTGTTCGCAATTGCTCCTGGACGCACGTCAACAGCAGAGCTTTTAATCAAAGCCGAACTGCCGACGTTAGCTAACAAACGGAAAAATGAAAACGCGAGTTCCATGACTGAAAGTCTAGTTCTGACAAATTAAGTGTTTCATTCCTGGGTTGCTTCATGAAAGAGAATACGCTGGAGCTGTGCCCTAACTTCTTAATTATTTCGCGCGTAGCTTCAAGGAGGACAACAAATGTGCATATTGTTTAATCCTGAAAAACAAGGCAGGCCAAAGCCTAGATTACCGCGCCATTTTATCTGAATGCGTACTTCAGTGGACAAGCTGATGGAAAGCTCTAATGACGGATGCGTGGATGCGCAGCAGTCCACTCTACCAGTTTATTAAAGACGATTAAACGCTGAAAATTTGGTCTGTCTGTCTGTCTGTCTGTTTGTCTGTCTGTCACCCGATTCAGCCACCCGGCCAAAGTTGGACCACTTGCTTAACGCCCACACTACTTAAACTGGTACGGCTGTTCATACTTGTGAACGTTATCGATCACAAAGTAAATATTACGCATATCTGAGGCGCAACATCACTAGGTAAGTATTAGGAGGTGTGTTCCTTTAATAGAAAATACATAGATACGTAACTCTAAAGACCCTAGTTTCTTAAGCTGCGCTGAAAACGCCATGCTATGCGCGTTTTATTTGCAGCCCGTCGCTGCAGCCTCACGTGCAAGCTCGCGCGAGCAAACGCCGCTGGCGCGCAACGAAGCATAGACCGCTGCATAGACGGAACGCACGGAGTAATACATTTTAATGGCCGTACTTCTTGCGCAGCTTTTACAGCGTTGCACCTGGCTGATGTATGAAACGGAGTATAGGATGGCTAATTTAGCAGTACAGAGTTTGGAGGCACATAACCGTAATCCGTAGCGTTCATTTAATTAGGAATACATATTGTACTGGTTTTTGCGTTAGTAAATGAAAAATCAATGCGTTAGAAATGGCGTCGAATGCGTTATAAATGGTGTAGGAAACGCTACGCGTTAAAAGAAGCCGACTGAAGCCACGGCTCTGCAGCCGGCTTTAAGTCAACGGTAATAAAAGGTCCCAACAGATGGCGCGAGAGCAGGGCGAACGCGGTAAATTTGAATTGAATTCAGCAAAATCTCCATTGCATCCATCATGGGAGGAGTGAGAGGGGAGGGGAAGAGCGTGAGGGGTGGGAGGGTGGACAAGAGAGGGTGTTACTTATCAGGGGTGGCAGAAGACTATCGTCTTTCGATGTCATTTGCAGCGAAGCAAGCAGATATGCGGCCAACTTTTTTCCAATCATTGCAAATAAATCATCGGCTCCTCCATAAAATTTTTGGCAGATAGTGAAAGTTTTTCACGGGACATAATAACCAGCTGGAAACCAAATTGGCTCAAAACAACATCCGCGTTTTAACCAAAGTCGACCGATAGTTGGGTGAAAAAAGCAACTTCCGTGTTCCCGGAAGATTTCTCGCTGGGTGCACTTCGAACCGTAAACCGTATACACGACGCTTCACATTTGCAAAAGTAAGTGGGTATCGAGGGCAAACAACATCGCATAACACAGTATGCGATTATTATTTGAACTGTTGCGTCCTGTGGGGGGGGTTGTCTTACTGTAAGTTTCCGCCTAGCGGACATGTCCATTTCGTCTGCCATTGAAGTTCCGATTGGCTGGGCTGAGGTACGCGTCAGAAAGAGACAGGTGTCCTCAGCCAATCAGCACTTCAGCAGCAGATGAAATGGACAAATGGACACGTCCACTAAGTGGACACTTACAGAATACACCCCCCCCCCCCCCCACCAACCTCTTGTATTTCAGTGTGACATAGCATATTATAGGACTCGAAGAAGAAGAAACGGCATGTTACATACAGTGCTGTTATTAGGAACACGTCTGCTTCAAGAGGAAAGCGACGTTTGATAAAAAAGAGAAAAAAAACCTGGACTGCTTTAGTGTGACGGCAGCTGGCCCTCTAAAAAACATCGTCATCATCTTCGTCATCATCATCATCGTCATCGTCATCAGTCGTTGCTGTTGCCTCCAACCTATGGCACCTACTCGCAAGGAATATCAGTAAAGGTTCACAATGGATGTTTAAACGTTTCAAGCATCGTGACCTAATGATTAGAGCATTGGATTGCTTTGCTGGCAGATCGATCCCATCATCGGTCGCGCATTTACGTATAGCATTACACGCGGACTTCACCCACTTCAGAGCTATCTACAACAGGGAACTCGAGGTGACGTCGAACGCACGCGAGTGTGTCACTGGTTGCACGAAATCGCAAGTTTGCGAGAGATACGAGGTGTAGAAACGTCACTTTGATAAATCAATGTGTGCAAGATCGCTCGAGACGTCACACACTCTAAGTTTGCTATCACATATTTAGAGAATTAGCGGTGCTATCTCTGATGAGGGTGTCACCTGATGACGAGGACGACAGCGTCACGGAAAGGACGGTCACCATCATTCGAGATTTTCAGTGCTGTTGTGGCCGAAATAGAAATGATGAGGCATTTCACATGACGTGCTGCCACTAGCATAAAGCATAGGTTAAAAAAAGGACAAATGTCGAATTAAAAAAATTAAAAAATAAAGGACGAACGAATCACACCGATATCGAAACACGACACCCTCGCGTAAGTGCTGGGATGTGTCTGCAAACAATGGCTCGAGGAATTCCGATGCATTAGAAATGAGGCTGGAGATGCGGTCTTATCTGTTCGGCACAAAAGAAGACCCCCGGCTCATTCAAAGTCGTCTCGGAGCGCCGAAATTCTTCAACCACCTCGGGCCGAGAGTAAAGGAAAAAATGCGAACGCAAGGACTGTCATACGTCCCAAGAAAAACAAGTGTACAGAGCCGTTCGACAGCACTAGCCTATTCTTTTACGGTAGATGAACCGGCAAGCTTTGAAGCGGATTTCTGCGCTATTGTCTTGCTCAGACGAATTCTTACGGGGCTCGCGTGAAAAATTTCTTTCGAGTCTATATTCATACGGTTCTTTCTTGCGACGGGCGCGAAGTCCTTCTTATCACTAGATTTCAAAGAAGCTGCTGTGTTTTGACTGAACTAGAGCTCAGAGATGTTGAATGTACTTTCTTTGTTTTCTTGCAAACGGGAACTGAGAAGGCGTATGCATCTGTAAGGATGATGTTTCCTGCACAAAAAGAAAAAAAAGTAACTATAGATTACATCCCAATAATAATTGTGTAATAATGTGCCTACCAGGCAAGGTGGCTAGACGCGGAGGCTCCAACCAGGTGGCCCACGCGAGCGCGCATTACGCTTTCCCTGGGACCGGATCACTTTATTATGACACTGCCGCTAGGGCTGACCCACACCACCCGGCGAGAAATCGACTGAGCTAATTAACACGCCAAGCCCCGGAAAAGAAGGCCATATTAGTCTTCACTTTAAAAATTCACAGGGTCTCTTATGTTATCCCTAAGACAACTTGAAGGCGAAAGCCCAAGTGCCGATGCATTAAAGACGGACACAGTGACATACACATCCCCTTTAGTTCGCTTCGTCTACTTCACTTAGTCATCCCTCTTAATTCACTGAGCCATCCTACTAAATAAGTGAATCCTCTTAAATCGCTTAGTCAGATGCTTGCCCTATGCCGTTGGAGTATCAGTCTATGCCGATGATATCTGCATCTGGGCGTCTGCTGTAACACGACGGCAGGTACGAGCAAGGCTACAAAAGGCAGCTACGTTAACGTCATTTTACTTGCGAAAACAGAACTTAGAGCTGTCTCCAGACAAATGCTGCCTTGTTACATTCCCTCGGAATGCAATGAGGCCTTACTCTGTAAGTGTCAATGGACAAGCAATTGCAAACGCACGGAAACACCGCTTTTTAGGGGTAATTATCGACCGCGACCTATATCGCGGAGCCCGCACGTTTCATATCTAAAGAAGAGGTTAACGACCATAACACACCTCCTCAAATTCCTCGGTGGAAAATCATGGGGAACATCGGTGCGGTCAATGCTGCAGCTTTACAATGCCTTGTTCCTCGGTTTCGCAAGATACAGCTTCCCTGTGCTAGGCAACACCTGGAAAACAAACCTGCGTGCACTCCAGGGACTACAAGCTCAAGCCCTAAGGACGTGTCTAGGTCTTCCGAAGTGTGCGTCTACGGCGGCAACGATTGCCACAGCGCGAGATCATCCAATATCAACGTACTGAGTCACCGACGCTCTCAGGGCGCATATTCAGCAGATTGCCCGACTACCTTCTCACTATCTTGCTTCTTTGCCTACAGAAAGGCCACACACAACTTTCAGTCGTATAATTGCTGCCAATCGTACCTCGTTGCCATCGAACTACATGCCTGCAGGAAGACCATCCTCACCGTTATGGTGCCTGCACAAACCTGACATCCATCTTACGCATTACAGGGCCTGCCCGGCTCCACTTTTTTTCTTTTAATATTTACATGTATAATATCGGCTATCCCCGTTTGCTGTCTGATCCGCGAAATTACTATGCGGACCCGCAATATTGGACAACTCCAGCCAGCAAGCGGTAAATCAGATGCGATGCACTATTATATTGGACCGGGTCATTTCTTCCACGGTATTCCAACCAACTGGCCAGGCTCACACTCCGGACATCGGCAACAGACACCATTATTTTCGGGATGGCGTGGCTTGAGCTGAAAACATTGCTTTTGCCTGGCTTTGGCGCCAAATAGCCTGTTCTGTCACATTTAATAAAGCCACTCCTAGTCGCATATGGCACGGGAATGCTTCCACGAAGCGGGAGATTTGGCACTAGCACTAGCTTCACCATTACCACCCTAAGTACCAATTTTCTGGCCCCTATATGTCAACCGGGAGGGAGATATAGCCTCTTTCACCCGGAATTTTTCCCAAATAACAATTTTCCTTAAAAATTACAGGCTTTCCGACTTATTCCTGATGGCAGACACACTGTAATCACGATCAAAGTTAATGTGTGCTAAAGCAAAGAAATAAAAATGAGATGGAACAGAGTGAATGCTAAAAAAAAAGAAAGAAACAGTCAGACGGAGGATTTGGCGTTGGTCTTTCCAATCCAACAGGCTGGCTGTCTAACCAATCAACGTCATTAACAGGCTCGCTCGCCAGGATCGCCGGCTTTAATCGTTCCCCCGACGGCTACGCATTAGTTCGCTTCGTGTTGGGACGGCGTGTCTGGGTTTTATCCCACACAGGCGACGCCGGTCATGTGAGACACTAACTTGGACGTACTCGGTACGCCATGCAGTTCCAAGCACGCCATTTTTTTTTTTGAGCGCCTAAACTGACTCGAGTGAACTGAAGTGCGCGTTTAGATGTACCATTAGTATGCGTGGAGGACCCTTAAACTAATGGACGAAAACTACAAAGCGCGTAAATTAGGTATTCAGTCAGCGGCACAGACAGACGCCACGCGAATTCTCCGTTGCGGCGTGGTTATCATTATTGTCAGTTTTCATTTATCCTGTGTAGTTTTCATTTATACATTTCTCTGTGTAGAGCATAGAAAAATTGAGTCGCTGAGGTAGTGTCTACGCTAATGTCTCACTGCAATCTATGCCTAACATAATAAGACTGAACAGACAATGAGCTTGAGTCTATAAGAAAGCAATTCAAAGCATTGCTTTAAAGTATAGAAAAATAAATAGAGGAGTCGAAGGAAAGCATGACTGGGAAAAGAGCATTGTAAAAAAAAAAAAAAGCTGCAATATCAGAAATATAAAAACAGCATTAAGGAAAGATAAGACAACTTAATTCTTATGCATGATATGTGTTATGAACAGTAGAGTACTTTCTTACATACAACAGCTAAGTGGTAATAGGTCTATAGTAACCGCAAGCTTCCCTCAAAAAAAAAAAAAAAAAGAAGCAAACGCTCTTAGCGCGATGTATCAAGCACATCCACATACATACAAATGTATCGTCCCGCCTTCGTCCTATACCATGCGTTATTTCTTTTTATTCCGAATTTGTTCCTTTTTTTAATCACCTTTAAAGAAATACCGCTCTCCCACCTTAGGTGAATTTCTGAAACAAGCATCAAACAAAAGCCATTTTGAAAGCATTGCAGATGTAAGTGTTCTAATTTCTGCACAACAGCGTCAGAAATCTCATCATTCAACGTACGCTCTCAGCCCGGCTACATGTGACTATAGATTAGCTTCATGACAATGAGCTTCCAAGAGCGAGTTTTCATCCATTTTCAGCAGGCGGTGGTATTTTATTTCGAAGCAGGCGCTTCAATTTCACATCTGACTAAGCAAGTGTATAAACAACATGTGCAAATGCACTGAATAAAAGTAAGGCCCCTCTTGTTCGGGAAAAAAAGAATAAAAAAATTAAAAAAAAGGAACGAACTGTAATAAAATACATCATCAATGTGATTTAAGAGACGGCATAAACGCGGGCACTCTTATGAATCGACGATAACCATAAAAACTTTAGCTGACTCAACAGAGAATGTCATATTCTACTCAGGGAAATACTGATAACAATGTAATACAATCTCGAACAATCAAACAAGAAAGAACGCCATGCTTCGTTCCCATCCGACACCCGAAGAGCTTCGAAATATTGCCCCATATTCAGAACGCAATGGACTTAAAATAAACTTTTCGCTCGAGTTCAGTCATCCAAGCGTATCCACTTTACTGAAAGCAGTGCTCCAATTTCGCAATTAACTTGGAAACAATAACGAACGAAGAAATGCGAAGGAATTAATGAAAAAAGAAAGAAAAGAAAATTCAGGTCATTCGATGCTCTCGTGCGTATGGATAGCTCCAGGGATTATATATGCAGACTGTATCAAATAATCGAAAATGGCATTTTTTTTTCAAAAGCCTAATTCAAAGGAGGAGGTTAATAGCGTTCACCGAGCTGGCATGGATGTCGAACGTTTGCTGAAAATTACGACAGCAAGCTTCGCTTAGAGGAAAGTCATTGCAAATTCAACTCGGCTACCACGTGTCGTAATCGAGAGCTGGAGTACCAGCAAATTTTTTTTCCCCTTTTGCGTCGTCGAACGCGAGCATTTTTGCATTCAATATACCTTCGTTAATTTTTTATCTATTCTTTTCGCTGTAAATTTCTAAATACCACCTTTCTCCGTCTTTGTTGTTTTTCCTTATACCTTTACGTACTGCACGTTAAAGCAGCAAAGCGTCTCGTACACGAGTTGAAACGTGAGCGGGTTTTCCTATTACTGCGCCGCGAGCTTTGCGGCGAAACCGGTTCACGAAGAGCAACACCACGTGGCCGATAATTTTTTTGTAGCTTTGTGTCGAATGAAAGCGGTCGCGGATATTAATACCGGCTTTAGCGAAACGGCTATACAAGGTCACGAGCGGTGCTTTCAAGTCATATTATTACTGGCAGCAAATAATGGTCTCATTCGACATTGAGAAAAATATATATTTGCCTATGATAAAATAACAATACATTACATATACGTAGATCGACCTCGTTTCCGCGATCGTCTTGTGCTCGTTTTAGTGCAACACGTTACAGAGCAGTTTATATTCTCTCACATATCGCGTACATTTACCCGTCTCCCCCGGTACAGGGTAGCCAACCGGAGATAATCTCTGGTTAACCTCCCTATCTTTCCTTTGCCTTTCTCTCTTTCTCTATTGTTCAAACTTTATAGTACACTCGATGTGTTGTTTGCTTTAGTTCACGTTTCGTGTTTATATAAACACTTTCTGTTCTATTGTTGATTTGTCAATGAAACAATCGAACGATTCGAATGAATCGAAACGAACGAACGACCAAATAAGCAAGCAAGCAAGCAAGCAAGCAAGCAAGCAAGCAAGCAAGCAAGCAAACGAACGAACGAACGAACGAACGAACGAACGAACGAACGAACGAACGAACGAACGAACGAACGAACGAACGAACGAACGAATAAAATGAAAGACGGGAAAAAAGTTGCGATAGTTGGGAGCCCCAGGCGGACAAATAAAAAACAAAAAACAAACAAACAAAAAATACTGAACGCATGCCGCAATATTCAGTCTTTGACAACGGTCCAAGAGGGTTCGAGTGAGTGATGATGTTTGACGTCTCAAATCTATTCCTGGGTGCCAGGGGTGTACGGTATATTAGGCGGAGGACACTCGGCTTAATTTCGAACGCGCGAGACTGTTTCAACTTGCGCCGAAAGCGAAGCACACGGGCGTTCTTGGATTCCATCGGCCCGGGAATTCGGTCATCATGACGGAATCGAAACCACTGACCTCCCGCCGAGCACCAAGGGGCTGTCGCGGTCGAGCCATAAAGTTTCCTGCTATACGTTACATAAGAGCTCCGGCGCTGCAATCATTCGGTTGCCTTCGAAACAAAGGGTAGTGCACGGATTTGTCTAATCTCCGTGGCTGTGTCTGCGGGACGTTCTTGCGGCTTCACTTGTTGAGCTTTACGCTCGTATCCGCGTTTCTTGTGCTAAGTTTTCAACAAATCGTATATGTTCTAGACACACGGAGGTAACAACACTCTGCGCGCATTCATCATCGTGGGGAATTGTTGCCTTCCAAAATGTTTATTTTAATTTTTAATTTTTTTTAATTTTTTGCGTTGACGGACACGGATGTCAAAAGGGGGTACATGAAACACAATGCGCTACTTACAATTCACCTACTTTGAGGGAAATCAATCAGTAATATAGAAAATATGGTATGCGCACTTTCCATGCGCACTTATTTTCCAGATAATCGATTTCTTGTGCGAATGTGCGCATACAATGTGTTACATTAACGCATGTATTTTTTGTTTCTCAAAATAAGCAAGTCGTAGGTAGCGCTTCGTGTGTCCTCGACCCCCTTGCTATGCCCGTATCTGTAAGCGCAAAAACCATTTCGCAATGCATAAGCAACTCACCCAAATCTGCACTTTGTTGCCGTATTATCCCAACATAAGATGGAATATAATATAATTTAATACACACCGCTTCTCAAGAACTTCACTTCAGATATCCCAACATGTGCGCTGAATGTGCATCATGTTGCTTCTATTCAAATTATTTATTCCGCCATCATAAATGTACACGAAAACCGAGGAGTCTACGGTAAAAACAATCTCTTGAATGCTTCACTGAGTCGTGGACAGTTGCCTAGCCGAAAACCTTTTCGGAGGGGAGAGGGGGGTGTCACGCACTTGAAGGGGGACAGTGAGGGTGATTGGGAAAGGGAGGTTGGGACATGCCCCATACTAACACAGAAATTCGGGAGAGGGGGGGGGGGGTCGCGTATACACTGTGTGCCAACCCTGCCTACGGCATTAGTCGTGGACACGCACACACAAAAACAGACACATTGGCGACACTGCAGCAGCATCGACCAGGCAGAATATAGAGCAGGGAAGAAGTTTGGGCCTGTTGGTAGTTCATTGTACTATAGATTCATAGCACTAGTACGACCCAAGGACCAAGAAGAACACAGGACGAGCGCTCGTCCTGTGTTCTTCTTGGTCGTTGTGTCGTTCTAGCGCTATGTATCTCAGTTAAAAAGAATATAGAGCTTCAGCAAAGTAACACTCTCCTCAAATGCAAAGTTCACCATTACGTATAAGCAAAGCCAGCACACAAGCAGAAGGTCACATGTAAAAATATCATAATATTGTCTGGTTTCAACTGGCCTCAATAGGGCCGAATGAAAACAAAAAAGAAACACAATTCCGGCAGAACCCATCTCACGTAGGCGGTCCACGACGTCAATTCGATTAGCATTCAAGCAGTGTATCGCCGAATCGTATTGCTGAAGGGACCTATATTTAGAATCTGTAGCGGTCATTCGATCGCTTCGGGTATATGCCACATATACACTGTATACGGGATCGGCCCACATTGCTAAGCCACTCGCTCGCCAGGGTCGGCCATGACCATGACGACCATATCACCACGAAGGCACAACGACTACGGGATGGCGATTCTGTAACGATAAACATGCTACAACGACGACAGAGTGACGATAACGGCACGATGACATTGGGAAAACGGCAGTGCGTATGACGACGGTGGCGTGACGAGCGACGGTACGACGAGGGTCGGGTGACGAAGCAAGAATGACGACGATTGATCCTGTGACCTAATCTACTAAACAACTTGGATCACAGGGTCAGCGTAAGAGGATAGATAGATAGATAGATATATCGATACAGATAGATAGATAGATAGATAAATAGTAAGATAGATAGATAGATAAATAGTAAGATAGATAGATAGATAGATAGATAGATAGATAGATAGATAGATAGATAGATAGATAGATAGATAGATAGATAGATATTCTAAGTGCTCCCGTTCTCGAGCGCGCTGATTCGCTTGGGGGGTGCGAAAACCCTGCTTCCTCCACGACATTTCAGTGTAAAAGATGCGCTGCGGTAAAACTTGCACCTGCGACACTGCGGGTGCAATCTGCGCGTTCGACCGCGAGGTGAATGAGCGTAGCATTGACGGTGTGACCACACTTCGCTTCCCGCGCTTTCTATATAAACCAAACGCACACCCATCCCCCCGCCTCTCGAAACTGCGGCGGTAGTCGGCGTGTTCCGCAGCGAGGCTATTGAGCCTAGCTTTGACGTTTGCAACGGAACGCAATCCGCCTCCACGGAGACCCTCTAACCCTACGTGCCTGTGCCACGCATGCGCTGATGGTGTTACATGTGTGTACAACTCTTGAAGTACACATGTATTGTTACAGTTCGAATAAACTTCACTTTCACCAATGGAAGCACGCGGCTTCTTGTGACACGTGACCAAGGAGCTCCTTCTCGCGCTCGCCCAATGTCTCCTGTGCAGAAGCCACCGACACCGACGACAAGAAATTGGGCAAGCAGCTATGAAACGCTAAGGCTTTAAAGATAACAATCAATAATAAATGTTAGTTTAAAAGCAAGGACATCGTTCATGACTGCCATAAAGAGAAAGAACAATCTGTTTCTATTTCGATTAAGTTTATTCACCCAATTGACAGCACAATACCAATAATACTTGCAGAAAAAAAGCTTAGAAAAAAGTTTGCTCCGACAAAGGACGATATTAACAGGCTCCGACAAAGGATGATACGAACATTTTGAAACACAATGACCGGCACAATGCCGCCAGGACGGTAACATATACAATAAACTGAGCACTGTAAACATGGGCCGCTTACACAGAAATATCCGAGTCCACACGTATCACTAACATATTACTATTTAAAACAATAAAAACATGCAGTGACACAAACGAATTTTGCATTATAAACAATGATGTTGAATGCATACAAGTAAATGAAGGTTATGCACAATTCATGACGTGGCTGAGGCAATTTGCATATTTATGTAGAGATGGCATAAGATGCGCATATGCACAGTTGAAGGCAATGTGTAATGCATTGTACAAAAGGTCTTATAAGACCCCTTGTAGAATACATCGCCTTCAACATTTTTCGAAATTCACTCGGAAGTGATTACGCAAAATATACATTCTGGGTATGCAGTACGGTGCATGTGTAACTTTAAAGAAGTGGTTTACTGATTTTCTTATCATCCGCTTTCGAGAAATTTGTTACAAATTGATCTAGACCTCTGTGTCAGCCCAGACGGGCGGAAGCAACCAACCTTGAGGTATGTTTCAAAATCACCGAGATTGCATGAAAATACCGGACACGCAGCAATATGGCAATGTACTACACGTAGTTCAATCTTCATCTCTGCGCGTTTAAGCAATGAAATGCAGATTTTACGATAGGAAACATGAGATGATGAAGATAGTTATTCTTTTCACGTACATGGAGATGCCGCTTTTCGCATCTAACCGTGGCATACAGACTTTCAAAATTGCTTTTACAAGACCGTAGCATAACAGTAGACAATAAAAACCACCTTGAAGAGCGATATATTCCATAGTTGCGTTTGGATCTCAGGAGGATATAAAAAAGAAAACATAACATAGCTACAGGAGCGCCCACAAACAGACATCGCGAGTACATACTAGCTGTCACGTTGTCGTGACGGTGAAGAATCCGACCCTGGCACGGCTGAGAGTCACGAAACTAACTGTTTATTGGGCGAACTTGTGACCACAGAAACAAGTTACACTCGGACATAACGATAGTGACGAGCACATGGGTCGATCGTCGAAATCTGATCCGCGGGTCATGCGCATCGGTTATTCATACATGACCCGTAGAAAATTCCAACGTAATCGTTGGTGCTCGGGTCCCTTCCAGAATGTACAATACTATTCGCGTCGCGCAAGCAATCTGATTTCACACGATTCGGCGACAACACACACAATACGTAGAACCGGCGACGACAATCGAGAGAGTGCAGATACATGTGGGCGTGCCTTGTGCCGAGCGATAATTTTAGCAGTTAACAGATGAAGGAGCGTGTCACCGGAACAAGGATGTACGCGTGTCAATACTAAAATTATTTTTTTAATTGTGGGGTTTTACGTGCCAAAACCACGATCTCATAATGAGGCACGCCGTAGTGGGGGGATTCCAGAATGATTTGGACCACCTTAGGTAGTAAGTACACGGGTGCTTTCGTTTTTCGCCCCCATCGAAATGCGGCCGCCGTGGCCGGGATTCGTTCCCAATATCATAGCCACTAAGCAGCCACGACGGGTCGTGTCAATACGAGTCATCATCATCATCATCAGCCTATATTTTATGTCCACTGCAGGACGAAGGCCTCTCCCTGCGATCTCCAATTACCCCTGTCTTGCGCAAGCGTATTCCAACTTGCGCCTGCAAATTTCCTAACTTCATCTCAATATTCGTACATTCAAGTAAATACTTCTGGTGGCAAGAGAGAGAGAGAGAGAAACGGGGTGGGAAAGGCAGGGATGTTAACCCGAAAAGATTCTGGTGACCTGGCTGCAAGAACCAAGCTGGTTGAAAAACAAGCCACGCGTGTCCACCAGCCACTGACAGGAAACGGCACGGCCTCTGCCGAAGAAGTTCCTGTTCACCAAGCAAGAACAACTCTGGCAGAAACGACAGAATCACTCAGAGCAGAACCTCTCCAGAAGACAAAACCGAGCGTGGCGACGGTGTCCCGCGGAAACTTCCTCGCACCGGCTGCGCCGCAGACAAAAAGCTCCCGCACCAATTAGAAGTCACGCGAAGCGGCCACGCGAGCAACGACCAGATGTGATAATGTGGTTTAACTTCGAGGTCACGGGAGCCGGCATGGCACGGCCCTCCAAAATACCCTAGCAACGACACACTACTGCTGCATCGCGCTTATCGGACTCTTGAAGAGGGCAGCAGGGGACAGAGCGAAGATGGAACCGTGCCCCACCGTTCTGTAGTCTGCCCCGCGTTGGGTTTGGAGCAGTCTCCTTCATCCAGGTGCCACCTGAAGTCGCGGAGATGACCAGGCAGAAATGATGTCATTATCCCGCCCCACGACACACTATTAGAACGTGCGCGCCGCGCTGGGAGAACCCGAGGAAGCAGCGAGGCTGCCAGGGTGTCCACAACACGGCTTTCGAGGACGCCTACATCAGGACAGACCTGCTGTAAGTGGCGATGAAGTGCCACTGCCGTAGAGTTAAATGCAGACGCGTTTAATACCTGCGGCTTGGAATTTAGGCGTACGCTCGGCAACAGGTAGCGAATCTTTGTGCCAAAAGAAATAGCACGCGAGTTCACGCGCGGGACACTGGTAACTTTCTGACAGGCGGAGCAGGAATTGCAGGGCAAGTAGTTGGCAGCGAACGGAGACGGATGCGAACGTGAACCCACCGCGAGAGCGTGGTTGCCCGAGCGCCAACTCTGTACGTCGCTCGGACAAAAGGACGAAACAAGGGATGGCGACGACCTATAGTAACGCGTAATGGCTGCTGTTCAACGTCACAAACATACCACACACGGCCGCAAAGTAGAGGCTGCTACGTAACCTCTCTTTAGCAGGAGTAACACATACCCTTGAGCATCCTAAATATTTCACCTCACATTCTCAAGAATTGAAAGCCACACAGATTCTGATATGCTGTAATAGTTGCAATCAAGGCAGAAAATTACCACCACTGGCAACAAAAAACAGCTAGGTGTTAGATAAATAGAAGTGGAATATGTGCGTGTTAAGAAAAAGTTGATTTACTGCATTGACGATTGAAATCCAATAACAGTACAATGGACAGTACATTAGGTACACGTTCTGGGAGATGCAAGTGTGATCCACTTCAATTCCATAACAGTCACTAAACATTAGTCAAGTTTGACTTACATTACCTAGAAGCACGTGATTCATAACGCATAGGGACTGCAGCGAATTGTTACATTCCAACCTGTTTCGTTTTAGGTACCACAATTGCACAAGGTTCCTTTATAACGTTTCTTTAAAAAAAGCCGCGCAAACACCAAATGTATCTACATTTTTAAAAGTCAGGAGACCGCATTCATAATCTGCACCAAACTTTATTTCGTAAACTTGAAAGCAGAGTAGCAAATTCGTTTACGCCTAATTATCACTAACCATTAATTACTTTCACCTCATACTCGATAATTTTCCCAGTAGCAAATTTGTTTACGCATAATTATCAACAACCATCAATTACTTTCACCTCATACTCGATAATTTTCTCATGCTTCTGGAACGCTCCTCGTATTTTTGTCATTTGAAGTCTTCTAATGGCCTTTTCAGCTGAACGAGGGCCTCGGTCAATTTTGAACGTGGATCAAGTGAATTTTCGAATTGGGCAAAGTCAGTTCTGGGGGTGGGCCAGCCAAATTTGGGTGGTGGTCGAAGTCAATTTTTTGGGTGGGGGCCAGGTCGATTTTCATTGACATTAAAACGTGACATTATCACTTGGTCACGGGGGTTTTGGAACCATCGAATGTTAACGCCGGACGGACGCCGGATTTTCCGCTTCATGGGGCATATAATTCTTTCGAATTAAAAGAGCAGAAACCGTCGGGGGATGGTTGCCAAGCCAAGCAATAGGTAGCTTCTCGATACATCTGGGATGCTATTCCTTACATTGACAAATTCCGCCATATTGTCGAAATCGCCATCTTGTCAGCTATGATTGGCTGAGATAGCTCCTACGGCCTCTCTGGTTGGCTCAAAATCCCGTCATTGCAGAATTTGACAGCATGGAAGAATTCGACAACGTCCGAAATAGCGCCGCTGCTGGGATATACTGCACGGACGCTTTTTGGTTAGCTCTGTTGCCTAAATGTTGCCTATGGGTGCTGTAGCCTATTCACTCTAGTTCCACATAGGCTTTACTAAGCAAAACATATTCGCAAACATATTCCACCTACTAAATGGAACCTGCACGGAATAAATGTTTTCAGCCAAGCTTATAGATAGCTTGCACTGACGTCATCCTAGGCGCCATCTTGGTGATCAGCTGCATCAGCTGGCGTCTCGAGCGGCTTCAACACCTTCAGACACAGCCGTTATGTCAGGTGATTGTCCTGAGCTTTCCGTACTCCAAGGAAACATGTTAAAAACGGCAGTGACCATGATACACTGGCGTCCTCCTAGCTTCATTTTGAAGAACCATTGCAATGATAAGCTGCATTTGTGACATCCCCTAAAACATTTCCTTTAGAGTAGAACATCGCTAAACGGAGCCTTAAGGGACCGGAGAAATACGTTTCGATTAAGCGGAGTTCCGCTCACTGAGGATGTGCGGAGGTACCACACTGTACGCCATAAATCCTCTCGACACTATTAGATAGGTTAACACTAAAGAAAGGAATGTAGCGGCTAGTTTGTCCCGTATTTTGTGAGGGATTGACGGTTACTGGATTGATTAGGCTTCTCTTGTATCGGTTTCGAGGAGGTGCAGGCGACATATCAAAAGAAAAATGTAGTTCTCGCTGCTCTAGTTGGTGGCATAGTAACACCCGTGGTCGTGGAGGGAGAGTACGAATTATCGAACGCTTGGCTCTAAGGCGTCCAAAATTTTGAGCCTATTTTGTACGTAAGGCATCCAACATATATATTTGTTTGTATGATAGCTGTCACATTAAAAAGCGGAGATGCCAGTCCATAAAACATTTAGCGGATTGCGGGGTGAACACACACAAACACACACTATTTTTCATTCATTAAAACAGTACAAATTGCTGGCCAGCTAAAGCTTCAGAACACGAAAGGCTTTGGCTGGCAGGCAGCAGTAAACCACTATTTGCGTACTAAATAAAATTAAACATTGATTAAGATGTAACGAGACAGGTTTTCAAACGAAAAAAGAAACACCAATATACAAATTGGAACAGCAAGTCATGTTCAAAGGTATATGATTCATAAGCTGACGCCCATTTCACAACTTTACTTAATGTGAAACTTCAATCTAGCAGAAGAAAGTCGCATGTTTGTTTCAGCAGGCGTGCGTAACCCAAGGATGTTTGTCGTAAACCGACCACCCATATCAACTGGCAACAATTCCGCACAACAAACAGCTTTACTTGTGCGCGGCTAACACTTAGGCTAACAGAGAAAGCAATAACTAAAGGAAGGCATCAACTTCCAAAACGTCGCAGCGACATAGTCATGATCATCAGCAACAACACCAGCAGCAAGATAGCAGTAATTCATTTAGGTGTGGCGACAAGACGCCGACTTGGACAGAGGCCGAGAAATGAAGCCGTTAGCGAAGGTGCGTCGCGCGAGGCGACGCGGGAACAAAAAAAAAAAAAAAAAAAAAATAGCAACGTATAGGCGGCGGCCACAGGTTTGGCGACGTGAAAGAAAGCTCCGGCATTAAAGGAGCACCGCGCGACTTCGCCCTGCCACGATAAAAGCACGCATAATAATAATCTCCTAATGGCTACGGCGTTGAAAGACGCGAGAACGCATATAGAAAGGGCAGAGCGCAAATTAAAGCAGTTATAAAGAATAGCGAAACAGATACCTTCGGGCGCCGCGTAAGTTATGTGCTTATGAGGGTCGTGACGCTTTCTTTCTTTCTTTCTTTCTTTCTTTCTTTCTTTCTTTCTTTCTTTCTTTCTTTCTTTCATCTGCGACCTTAGCGTACACGGCGGCGGGTTGACCTTCGCCAGCTTTCAGCTCTCCGACCGTTTTTGTTGTTTGTTTTCATTTTATCTCGTTCTACGCTTACCTTTTTAATTGTGTTTTTCATGCTCTCCCATTTGTTTCTGCCTTTCTTTATCGTTTTTTACCGTGGCTCGGCGCTTACTCGCTCGTCACCCAATTCCATTTTCATGACCTCCCCTTTCTTTCAGCATGTTCAACCTCGCGTGAAGCTTTTATTTTCAATTGGCTTTCCCCCCCAAAAAAGATATAAATAGATGAACGGGAAGTAAGAAAAAAGAAAGATAAACTAGAACGAAGAAAAAAAAAGAGGAAGTGGTAGGCACGTGTAGGCAATGAGGCTATAGGTAAGTTTAGCTCATGGTAGTGTCGTCTACTGCTCATGCTGCTTCATGGGCCTTGTTGTTGTCACAAATATTGTTATTGTTTTCTGCGGTTGTTTGCTTCGTCGTCTATGTAGTAGTGTTAGTTATATTAATTGTGTTAGTTATAAGTTAAGTGTTAGTTATAATTAATCGCACTCGTTTAAAGGCATATTTCTGAAGAATGTTTTTTGATAACAGCGGTTTATACTAAGTTTTTTGAGGACAGCGGTTTATACTTTCACAATTCACGTTTTCCTTCGTTTATTTCTTCGCATTTTCTAGCACGCGGAAACGAGATTTCGTTAGTACATCTTGTGCGCGTGCGCTATCCTGTAGTACGGCGTTCCAAGGTGACGCCATAGAGAGCGCATCAGAATCCTTCAGCTTTGTTGAAACCGCGATCGGTCATCATTTTAAAGGACACATTGCTGCTAAATTGAACTGCATTTTCTCGTCAGCAGTACACATACGCATACACACAAACACACATGCATACATATATACAGGGTGTCCCACATAACTTGTGCAAAAGATTAAAAATATGCGAGGGTCACGTAGCTGGACAGGGGCAAAGGCAATGTCGTTTGCCGTCGCTTTGAGCAAGTCAGACTGCTTTTTCGCTAGTGCTCGCGTGAGTTCAAGAATGCACAACACTATTCGCGACGTTCGTGCAATGTGACTGCACAAAGTTTCGGCGGCAACATCTACAACAGATAGAATCGGCGACAACATTCGAGAACGTTCCGACACAGAAAGGCGCGTTTTGCGCTGAGAGATAGCTTCTAACATTTCCTAGCCAGTGAAAAGCGGCCATCGGATAACTGATGAAAAAGTATACGCGTCAATATTCGTTAAAAAAAAAAACGTAACTTATCAAGTGCAACCTATATGAACCGAGCGTGGGCTCTTTCTTCACAGGAGCGTCTTGCCACTGATGATGATGATGATGATGATGATACTGATTTGATCAATATTAAAAGCGATATTGATTAGATCACTATCATCATAGAGCTTTAGAATTGGGGACCCAGGACTTTGGGTCTCAAAGCCGGGCTGGGTAGGCTGCTTTTGGGTTTAAAGGAGCAGCCGAGATTGGGAATTGGGTCAAACGCAAACAGCGTAGGGTCGAGCGATCGGGACACCGCAGTAGGGAAAACAAAAACGATGCTTAAAAACAAAAAACAAAAAAGCAGTGATGATTGACGCCTGAGAGATAACCGCGTTGGATAGCTGCAGCTCGTACGGTTCTCTTGGCTACATCGCGATTTCTCGTCGCCCGCGAGGGCGACCCAAGACAGCTTGGGGACCCAGGCTAGTTTTCAATTTTTGGGGCTTGGGTCAACGCGAACGCAAGGACCCAAGACTGGCTCGGGTTCTGCGCAAAGCGCACTTGCGGCCCGCAATTTTCCCGGGTCCCCAAGCCGCTTGGGTCCCCATTTCTTAAACTCTCTAATGTCGTTTCACACAAATTCTCACTACGCTATTGGAGCGCGCCATCTAAGCCTTAACGCCACAACACAAGTCTGGTGCAGAGAATACGACTCGGGTGCGGCACTGACACGACGCTACGCTAACCTTGTCGGTAGTAAGAGTGGCCCAAATTGCGACCACTACAACGTATATACACGCGAGGCACTAGCGCGCCCATTCCGCGTCTTCCCAACGTACACGACTTAACGACAGTCTTTAGCCACGCTCTCTGGCAAACATCAGTGCCAGATTATTCTCGGAGCATTCTCGGAGATTCGGGGCCCTTGGCCCCACCCCGCGGGATGTTGTACACGAACAGTACGGGCCATAGCGCCATTTCTGCGCGACACAGGACATGACCACTCAAGGCTGCGATTTCAATTAAGCTGTCGTGTTGAGCAACGTTCATTCGCATCCTTATTTTTTGTCATCGTCATCCTCCATCCCTCTTTCGTTCCCTTTTGACCCCTTCCCCAGCGCAGAGTCGCTGGTACGACCGAATAAGCTCAGGTCGCCCTAGCTGCCTTCCCACAAATACATTTCCTCCTCCCGCCACTGAGTAGAGAGAGAGAGAGAGAAAATGATTAATGAAAGGCAGGGAGCGTAACCAGGACTGAGCCCGGTTGGCTACCCTACACTGGGTGAAGGGAAAAGGGGAGAGAAAGATTAAGAGCAGAATAGAAAGTCCGCAAGTGGGACGTGCTTAGAGGAACTTACCGGGAACAGTACGGAGAACGTACGCCTGAAGAACATTCTCAAATGAAAACAAGGACGACATCGTCAGTTAGCTGGCGCGAAAATTGAGGTCAAAACGGGACGAAGGCACGGGTCCGTTACCCTTCGCGCACTCGTTTGGGAAACGCGCCCGCGCTTGCTGTAACAACGCGCCGCCGATGCATGACGCAAGAACTCACCGGTGTGACGGCCTTGATGCGCGAAGCAGCAAACACTCGCACACCCCGCGCGGCCTTGATCCACAAAGAGACGAACGACGTGTCGTCTGTGCGCCTCCGTCGACAACAAAAGGTGTCAAAGCTGCTTGTCACACTCCCGGTACGTGTGCGGGACCGAGTTTCTCGCTCGCGCTAAGTGCGGGGGACGGGACAAATTTTTTTGTGGTGCAGCGTTTTTCTCGGGTGTTGCCGAGCCGCCGCACGCAAAGTGCTCCGCAGCGGCTGCGGAGCACTTCCGGTCGCACGTCTTGACTGACGAATGCATCGATGAAGAAAGTGCGCCATTTTTTTTCTACTCGCCTAATTACGACTAACTCATTTTATTTCGTTAGTTTGGATGCAAGAAAAGAGCAGGAAACGTCTATGACATGACTGTTGCGTCGGTTTTGCACATTACGGGGAATTATTAACTGTGTTTTATAAACTGTGCCCATGAAGACAAAAAAAGCTGCGAGAGGCTGAGGTTTGATGTATGTATGTGTATGTATGTATGTATGTATGTATGTATGTATGTATGTATGTATGTATGTATGTATGTATGTATGTATGTATGTATGTATGTATGTATGTATGTATGTATGTATGTATGTATGTATGTATGTATGTATGTATGTATGTATGTATGTATGTATGTATGTATGTATGTATACCCGCCGTGGTTGCTCAGTGGCTATGGTGTTGGGCTGCTGAGCACGAGGTCGCGGGATCGAATCCCGGCCGCGGCGGCCGCATTTCGATGGGGGCGAAATGCGAAAACACCCGTGTACTTATATTTAGGTGCACGCTAAAGAACCCCAGGTGGTCCAAATTTCCGGATTCCCCCACTACCGCGTGCCTCATAATCAGATCGTGGTTTTGGCACGTAAAACCCCATGATTTCATTTCATGAATGTATGTATGTATGCATGCGTGTGTGTGCGTTTGCGCAGGAGTGCAATAATAACAATGTCCTGTCAAAGTCCTCAAGTACGTGCTAAACTTATTAAGCTATGGCAGTTAGGGGATCGAATTTGATCTGCAAAACAGTGCACAAGGAATTTTTAGAAAGGTTGCAGAAATAATATTTCTGTAATAGTCCTTATCAGACATTCTTTAACCTTCTTTATTTCAGTGAACTGCGTCTCTTGTTTCCATGACAACAGGACGAGGTTCTCTAGTGGGGCCTATCCAGAATCAATCAATTCTTTTTTCTTTCTATTCTTTTTTCTTTGAAAGAGTGCCGATTTGTCGTTAGTTGCGTAAGTTGCCGAACGCGAAATGTCACAGCCTATTTTTTTACTTGCAATAAATGTTGATGAAAAACGGCCTTGAGAGTTTCGAAACCGACTGTATAACTCCCAGTATGCAGTAACTTCCGTCGTCCTAAGAAAGGCTTTCGCGGCGGCGAGTCTTTCCGCAATCTAATACCGCAATCAGGACAAAAGCACCCCCTTCTTCGCGTTTTAAGAGAATATATATATATATATATATATATATATAATGAACATTGCAAGTGTGATGTGCGAGACCACGGTTCCAGTATCTCGCCCGACGAGAAAGCTTCCGCCTTTCTGGTTTAGAGCGGTGCGGAGCGGCAGCCTTTCATTTTAAAACGACAGATACTAAGCAGTGCAGAAGGCGATCTTCAGTTCCTTCACCACCATAGGCACTGCGTTGCGCTCTATCGGTCATACCGATCAAGAGCTGGTGCGCATTGGTGAAAGAAACGCCAAGGTTCAAGCGGCAAAGTACCGTTTCTTCAACTTCGGGGAAAACCAGATAACAGGTGCAGTGGCATAGATGGATCCAGTGCTGCCGACGACGGTGAGTAATGTCAGGTTTGTGCCACTTCTGTAATGCCAAATCTCGTGCTAGCTTTCTGAAATGTTCAGCGACCCCTCTCTGCATTTCCTATCATTAAACTTTACCCTCTCTCCCAGTGTAGAAATCTGTGGTAGGAATTTACGAGGTAATTACAAAAATGTTTGACTCTGACGGTCTCTGTACCACAGGCGTGGGTTTTTATTATTATTAATATTACTTTATTTTTTAAGTAAAGAATCATCAGCACACGTTCACTTGCGAGACGTATTGTGGACTGAAGAAGGGAATTTTTCGCAGTTGCCCTATAGTGCAGTGTACAATTGTCGAACGTGAATGGTATTTATTGCGTAGATGAACTCAAAATGTCCGCTGCCTCCTTGAAAAACGCCTACTTTGACTAAGAAATTAAAAAAAGAAAAGTGCAACAACGAGAAAATTAATTAGAGGATGAATGATGGGCTTCAAATATACTGCTTCTAAGAATCATCTTATGGAAGCGAAAGTGATAAACTAGATCAACGAAACAAAGTGATACGTCTATTTCCTCAAAAGGAAACATCAATATTGCTTATATGCTGCGATCGTACGTCTTCGTCTCACACTACTCAAAGAATGGCTTATGTAATACCACCGGTATTTTTTACATAATATAAATATCAGCGCATTCTTCCTTGCGGTATAGTTTAGGATTGTTTTCTTTCCGAAGAAGAATAGCGAAACCTCAGGAAATGCGCGATATGCATGACGCTATCAAACTGTTGAAAGAATAGCACCAGGAGGGGGTGTGATTGTTCAGCGAATTTAGTATGACTTGGACTGCTAACGAAGCAACTGTGATATCACCGCGATACGATTTAAATGTCACAAAACTTCAGGACTTAGCTGCAGCGCCCAAATTATCAAGCGGCCCAAGGTCGTTGTACTGCCGTTAGTTAAGGAGAAACGTGAATGACCTGACCTGCGATCTTACGCAAGGAAACGGATTGGAGCACGAATTCATTACATCCGTAGAGATCGGCAGAGCGGGAATGCACCTTGTTAGCCAGCCTTTCCGATTTGTTACAGAACCGCTGCCGATGTTCGCAAAGAGCACGGCGCGTTTCGCAACCTTTTCAGTTGCGTAACGAATTAGGGGGAACTGAGTCGGAAACACACGACGACTGCGGAGTTGCGCGTACAATTGAGCGAACAAGATATACGATATCGATGAGCTGCATACGGACGGGAACTATTTCGCAAAGCTGTCTCGATCGCTACGAGAAAGTACTGTAATTGGAAGGAGTTGCCAGAGACGTAGTTGCAAACATTGTGCTAACCAACGCTATATTCGCGGGGGTTGCGGGTAATACGAGAATTTGGTGAAGAGCACAAACAGTCGTGCCAACAAGGATATGACACTTTGACCTGGCACCCGACAAGAGCCTCATTTTACTCGTATTGACCTTTTCGCGGCGATCCCGTGGGCCCTGCCATGTTTGATCACGTGGTGACGGGTCCGTTGCTTGCCTCAGCCGCCTCCGTTGCCTCCGTGTTTACAATGGATGTACACGAAGCCCAGTGCGGCTCAGGAAACCTAAGTTTTGGGAGATATCGAAGACGCTGACTGGGTGGAAGACACGAATGCTCTGGCCATTGCTTCAAAGGAGATGTAAAATTGCTTTCGGAGCTCATTACGCTTTATCTAAACGGCGCAAGCAGCGTATATGTCGCTTGCTCGAAAAGCGAGGATAAAATGTATTCCAAGTTATGCAAGCTTTCCGCTTATGAATTGAATCAGGTTCAGTGTGTTTTGTTCTTTGTTTTTTATTTGGAATAATACTTTGAAGCAGCGGATTCTCACGTTCCTGACTCAGTGCAGTTCGTCAGCGCGGTCATATCTGATTATTTGCTGCCTAGTCGTTCGCAGGTTTTGCTGAATTGCAATATATTTGTTCTTGCTGCCCGCAAGGCTTAGAACGCAGCCGCTCTGCACTTTGTAGTAGATTACATAAAAGATGTATTATCGCTATAGTAACTCGCTTACTCATGTAGACCATCGCGGAACATTCAGCTTCGACCATTCGTGTGCTGTCGGTGTAGTCGCTGTCACTCACGCTTTGGCGCATATAATCAAGTGTGCGCCCATTCACTCATTCTTGACACGCTGGCGAAAGATTGGGCGTAAGTGTTCGTGCCAGTTGGGGTAGATGTGTGTAGATAATGTGCGCGAAATCTACTATGACAGGAAGCAGCGCTACTCCCTTTGTCATTGTTTAACGAGCGGCGTTCTCTCTTGCCGACATTCCGGGGTTGAGGTCTTTCTTTGGAGGTTAGCGATAGAACGCTGGCGGAAGAGTGATTTTTTTCTATCCACGAGGGAAGTTGCATCCAGAAGGCCCGGCAACACACTCTGTCCGTATGTAGCAAATGTAGCAACGGTCCGTGAGCTTCGTCACACGTATTCATGTCATTCCTTGATATGCCAGTGACTATTTTTGCAGCCAACTACTGCAGGTGTCTTCAATCCACCGCTCCACATTTTGCAGCATGAATGGAGCACTTTGAGTGAGCGAAAACCCAGTTACATTTCTGACAGGTGATCGCACAGAAACAGGGCAGAAGTGGTAATTGTTTTGTATTAGTGCGCTTTCGCTGATGCAACGTGCGGCCCACAGCCGAAAGCGCCTTAAGTTAGCAGTCGGGTCATAAAAGTTGAAGGTTCATTTTGACCTTTCGACTAATACGCCACAAGAGGCTTGAATGAGTGCTTAGAATGCTCGTCATGGTCTTGTAGGTGCAGGGAATTGAGGCGATTAAGGCAGCGGACCACCCGGTCTCAGACCCTGAGACCGAAACAGAGCGTGTACCAGGTTAGCTTGCCCTTTGGGAATCAGTGGCCCGCCCTGGATACTGAGACAGAACAGGGCAAAGCACAGGCTGACTCCCCTTTGGGCAGCATGTGAGAATTAAGCTTGTCACCTGCAATACCCCATCCCCCGGAAAGTGGGTTGGTCAAACATCGGTTGGCACAACCCGCTATAGCAAAAAAAAAAAAAAAAAAAGCGGCAGAACCCATCTCACGGTGACTGTCGATGGTAATGCGTTAGCGTTGAATCAATATTGCGACACAACGTAATCCCAACGTCGAAACGGGTTATGTATGAGGCAGCGGGACTTCTCTTCCGCGCCTCCCTAAGAACGTGGTGTCATCTAGCGCCGCCGCCGCGAAGCCTCTGCATGGCCTCCGAAATGCATGGCGCGCTGGTGCATGCGAACGCTGAGAAACGCGTCCTGCGGAAACCGGGCTCCTCTCTAGCGCTTCTTTCTGGACACCGTGCGCCATCTAGTGGCACTGACGCGAAGTCCACGCGTGGCCTCCGAGAGCGGCGCGCCGGTGCCTTCGAACGTAGTAAACGGCATTGCATGTAGGCTCCCTATTCGAACGCTTAGTTACCTCGCTTGCCGCACACTCAGTGGCACATACTCGGTGACCCAAGTTGGTGAGAGGGTCATTTTAAGAGCGGCACATATGAAGCGCATTGATGAAGCAGTTCGCTAAAGCGTTGGCGTGAAAGGTGTTCCATGAAAAGCAGCGCATAACCAGTGCATTTGTGGCGCATTATGCTAGTGCGTCGGGTTGATATCCTCGAGGAACCCTTGTGGCGGGTTTGATTCCGCTCAGCATCGGAGAAATTAAAGGGATCTTTTTTCGGTCATTGTAGAAGAGGCACGTATATAGTTGCCCAAGTTGGCGTCATAGACGGTCATTGAAGAGCGGCGCACACTTACTGGCATTATAGTCCGTGACCCAAGAGACCATCAAATGGGTTGATTGACGGCCGGCACCTATGTGACCGCTTGTGATGAATTGAACGATGAACGCTTCATTGCGTGTGTACCCGTGCGAAGTGTGAACTTCTCTCTTACTTCTCAACTTTCAGTCCCCCATTACCCCTTTCCCAGTGCAGTGTAGCTTACCGGACTCAGCCGGGTTGCCTGCCTACCGGGCTTTCCGCCTTTTGCTTATCATTTTCTTTCTCTTTTGCGAGTCATCGTAATGGAAGATCAATTGAGTTTAGGTTTAGTGTATAGTCAGTCACGTCGCGTTTCTTCATAAAATGATCTGAATCAACGACTCTGACCGCATGCATAATGTGATTATTTGCTGCAGCCATTACCAGGAACGTGAAACTATTTCTTCGCAATTGCTGACTCAACGCGGCGAGTAGAACAGCTTGCCGAACGTGTCAGTGCGCTTTATGAAGTGGTCCTATGTAGCAACTCTGTAATCTGTAGAAAAGTGGCGACAAGCTGGACAAACAGAGGGTTCAATAGACCAGCAGCTAAACGAGCGTGTCTCTTCTTCTGGTCTGTGCTGGACAAAGCTGCCAAAAGCAAGTCGACTGCACAAATGTCAACACTTTGACTGAAGGGGCTAAAAGAAAAAAAAATCTGCGAGATCGTGTGCACTTTTTAAAACCAAACGTGCAGAAGATGGTTTTTCTGAAACGGTGAAATAATGGTTTCGCGATAACAGCTTCCGACATGCTTGGCATGCCAACGGGAAAATATTCATCTGCGGAGAAGACCCTGAGTTTGCGCATGTGATCAGCGGCGCGCGTGAACTCGCTGAATTGACCGCGGTTTTGAGACTAGTCTCATGCGTGAAACAATGGCTGAAATATTGTTAACACCAGTAGACACCAGTTGGCCTTCGACATTCGTAGCGCACTACCATGCGAGTGGTTAAATCGGTACATCGGCGTTGACGTGCTCTTACTTCAACGTAAAATTTCTCTGCATAAACGCAATTGCAGCTTCTGTTATATTCATCATTTAAGGGCAATTTTGATGTCAGAGAAGAGAGTAACGGGCCACGCTTATAGACGCCAACATCTCCTTCAGTACAGTTAATAATTATTAAAAAATACATTGTTGAATTATAAGTTTGACTTTCCCGGGTTAAAAAAAAAAACATTTGCTACGATATCTGCGTCGTGGCCAAAGTGATGACTTTTATTCGCCGTCATTCTCGACGTTTGTAGTAAGCAACATACTGTGGTGCTTGTGCATGCTGGGAAGTTTGAATGCGAGTTTTTGCAGGAGCTTTGGTATTTGTCGGCAGACGCTGCGGTACTGTCTACAATAGCTAATCATACCGCTTACTCTGTGTTCTACAGGCCACACAAAGGTGCAATTGGTTTATTTTCGAATTTATTGAGTTATACCTTTCGTTACATTCCCAACTATGCACGGGGGTCATTATAGCAGTGCTTTCATCATAGATAAGTTGTATCTTGCTATTAACACTGTCATTTTTAATGTTCTGTTGATAAGTCATCACTTCAGAATTGCCCCTCATTTGCCAACTCGTATACAGTTGAATATGAAAACGCCGTTCGACCTATTCGTTACTAACCTCATGTCTTTACGTTAAAGGCGCCTTTGTGTCATTGCGCCTTTGTGTTGTAACACATTCAGCAGTCAGATGCTGGAGTCATAAGTGGGCCATACAAGTATTTATTCTCCGAGACAGCGCAACCAAAGAAATAAATGCATACTACTTTAGTTTAATGTATTATAACTGTTGATATTAAAAAAAAAGTCCTGGGAGAAATCTCGTATGCTATACCGTCAGGTGACGTATTTGGCAAAAGCTGACACTGGCAAAGCCTATACGTGCTACTTCTTGAGAAATTATGTCATATTTACAGAAAACTCCTCCCTTTATAAAGAGAAACAAAATTCAAACACAAGACAGCCTTCAATATCGAAAGAAGTGTCTGTCCGTATCAGGGAAATAACAACAATAACAAAAGATAGGTTGTAGAAGACATTCAATATGCCTAACTATGTCAAAGTATTTCAGCGCTTCAATACAGAGGTAACTTAAATAATGACCTAAAATGTGAGGAGCAATTATATTAAAGGATCACGACGTCCAAATAAATCACCTGGTAAGGTGTGAGCAAAGGTTTCGCCTGACTTAGTTTTTGTTGAGAACAACCATGTTGGTAAGATTATCCATTAATGACCAAGAGAACAAAAGAACACCAGTGAATATCTGGTTTTTGCCTTTATTTACATTTTAGTAGAGAAGCTCATGCGTCGTCTGTTCTTCATGAAATGCCTATTGACGTAGGTCTAACATAAGTTTTTCTTGACCTAATCTGGTAAAAGAAAATCATCTAGAAGTTTTCCTCATTTTTAAACAGTACGTCGTGCTGTTTTAATGAGGTGCACGCTCGCCCTGTTAACCCCTTCCCGTATGTTACCGCGATTTCGGGACATACCAGATCATAAATAAAAACGGGACGCTCTCGCGACGGTTTTTAATGTGACAAAAAACATCTCGGCGTGTCGCTATGTCTGACTCAAAAAGCAATGATCTTGCAAATAGTTTCCAACGAGGATGAGCACCCGAAGAAGCTCGAGTGCCAATATTTATCAATGTGTCAAGTTAGTAACACGCGAATCTGTGTAATACTGACTTTTTTACAGGTTTCCATATGATTCGAAACATTTAGGTTTGACAAGTCAAACGTTGTACAGTGCGAAGACTTGCTGCATTCATGCGTTCTAGCCTGTTTCTTCAGTTTTTAATGATGATCCCACAAATTTCACTCAGGTGCAGCAAATCGCGTAAGGCTAACTTTGATATCTTAAACGCGCATAATAGTATCTTTAAGTGCAACTGGGATCTTTTGCTTCTGGCACAAAAACGAAATTTCATGCTATGCCAAGGCTGTACACGTCATACGTTTCATGTTCACTACACACATATCTTTTAGCGGTGTCACGTGCTTCATATGTGCGGACAATAATTTTTATCCACCAGCTTGGTCTTTGAATAGACTGCGCTATTCTACAAACCAGATAAAAGCAAATTCATCTAGAAACCACGACATTTTCGTCAGCCACACGAAGAGAAAAAGTTGTGCTTTATAAAATAAAAATCGGGAATGATTTTGGTAACTATAGGTCAATTAGCATTACCATCCGTAAAGAACTGTCCCGCCTGAACTGATATCTGTCGAGAATAGATCTGCCCATGATTGACGGGCTGCCGCATGCCTTGTTCAGAGCAGCCGCATGTAGTGTTTTGTTACCTTCATGTTTTTTTCCTCCCCTTTGCGACGTTTCAATTTAATAAATGTTTTCCATCACTTTTCAACCTGTCAGTTCACAGTCGGCGTTTATGTTGGCATTTTCGTTCCTGTCATGCCCATGTCTTTTTCGCCAAGCCTTTCATATCAGTTAGTCAGCATGTGATTCTAAAGGATTCGAAGAAGGTCTACTAAAACGAACAGAAAGGTTTCACAGGCTCAACGATATATTTATTGTTAGCCAGCATGGATTTAGAAAGCAGCAGTCTAGAGAGCTTGCTCAACTTCATTATAAATGCAATTCTGGGGTACTTTCTAGATACCAACGTTGGCAAGAATTCTGGTTAATTTCGCGAAAGCATCTGTCAATACCGCATAGCGTTCGGTTTAAAATAAAATTCGAACTAGTATGGTATGAGAGGACATGAGTTCACATTTGACATACAGTCGCGTTTGTAAAATGGAAAGTAATACATCGAAACTGACAATTTCAATTTAATGTGCATAATATTAAATTTCGCACATTTTAGGAGGGACAAAGAACACACAGTTCCGAGCCTTTAACTGCTGTCGCAAAGAGGATTAAGTGCTGTTATCATGATGTCACGAGATCACTTGCGAGATAAGGGTTCCTAATATATTACGTCATATATAATTTCAGTGACATATAGCTTTCCGCCCTAGCTTTCAGACTAACAGCAGAGAAGCAAATTTGGTATCGGCACGTCTGTGTTTTCACTTCTTGACTTCTAGAACGTTTGCGCTGTCAAACATTCAAAGCAAAGCCTCACTGCCCCGTTCTTTAAAAGCTGATATACGGACGAATACTTCATGCTATCAATATTGCGCACTTAGGGAAAAGAGCTGCGCATTGAACTTTGAAACATAAATGGTTTGTACTCGCGCTTTAATCACTTCAACGAAGAAAACAATGAAGACCCTTCAAGAAAGTTTGAGAAAACAAAAAGGCACGCAACATGCTTGATATAGAGAACAGGACTTGTTGTTGTCCAAGAATCAGTAAAACGCAGACGCGCTGCTTGCTAGGTGGCAGACAACGAAGCGCTAAAATCCACTCACCGTTTCAAACACCGTTATTCGTGGAACTTGAAACCGAAAATGCACACTTTGATTGACGAAATGGTAGAAGCTTTGAAATGTTTTTGATGTCAAACGGCAACGAAGCGTGCTAAAGCGGGGGAGAAAGGGGCGAGGGTGAAACAGAGCAGTGGTACCACTCACCGGTTGGCTGCTCCGAAAGCGAACAAGTAGCAACAGGCGGAGACGTCACTTGCGTCGTAGTTCCGTTCCCGGATCAACGCTGCACACACCGCCGGCGCGCCCGTCCGCGCTGGCTCTAAGCACAGCAGCGCATGCATTGGATTCGGTGGCAGCGAGTAAAAAAAAAAAAAAAATTCCGACAACTCAAACGCCAGCGCCCTCGCGCGGCGCCGGCAGCGCACGCCGGACGCGTCTCTATCGTCTGCCGCCGCTTTGCTGTCGTCTGCAAACGGCGGCGTGCCGTTCCGGCGCGCGCGCGCTCGAGCGATCGTCTGCACCGGCGTCGCCGGTAGTGTGCTGCTGCTGCTGCTGATCCTGCTGCGGCGTCGTCTGCTAGCGTCGTCTGCTCGCGTTGTCCGAGCGATCGTCTGCACCGGCGACGCCGGTAGCCTGCTGCTGCTGCTGCTCCTGCTCCGGCGTCGTCTGCTAGCGTCGTCTGCTCTGGTCGTCTGCTCGCGTCGTCCGCTAACATCAGCCGCACAAAATCCGCGCTTCTGCGCACGCTTTTCTGGACTACCGGCGCGGCGCCATCCGGTTTGTTGGGTTCCGTTGTTCCGGGCTCCCACCGCTGCCACCACGTTAAGAGGAAGCTTTAGCTCGGGTCCAACCCCTACGTGGCTTATTCAAATACATGTAAAACGCAGAAACCCTTTTCCGAGAGAACCCCTTGACCGATTTTAATGAAATTTGTTGCATTTGAGAGGGAAAGTTAAATATAGGGACTGTTTCAAGCGAAATTACGATTTAGGGCCTGCATTTTGTTCAAAGAAATTTGAAACATTCCCAAGTTCGAAAGAAATGGGAGCACGAAGTTTACAAATTAAGAGCTCTGCATCAAGAACAAATATCGCGGTTCTGTAAACGGCACCCATTAGATCATTCAAAGCAGACAAATTCGATATGTCAATTTACATCTTGCGTGAAATCGTTACGTGTTGTACAAGGATTCTGCAAAAGCTGTATTTTCATATTACTAAGCTTTTTGAGATTCATGTGCTTGTCCGAGAAGCCCGCGATTCATCAATTTTGTCAGCTTTAGATGTACTATGAGATGCAATGCATATAATTATGATATCATTTTTTATTGCTGAGTGACAGAGTTGTAAACACGATAGCTTCGTTTTCTAAAGATCAGATATTTTGACAATTGTTAATAAAACATTGACGACCTAAATCGAAAATTCGAAACGAGCAGTCACTAGAGTTTAATTTTTTCTTTTATATACAACAAATCTCGTCAAATTTGGTGCAGTAGTTGCCGAGAAAAACGAATTCTCCTTTCACATGTAAGTAGTACGTATTATAGATAGGAGCATCCGAGCTAAAGCTTCCTCTTAAAGGCTGATTCACACTAGGCCGACACGACACCGATATTGGTCTGCCGACTGTTGGCGACAGGCAAGTTCAACGCTGGTCTAGGAGCTTCGGGCGAGGGTCGGGCTTCGGTCAGGACCGTAATAGGCCCCCGTTAAGGTATTCGCAACTTCGCATTCGCGAAAATTGCAGCTTTTACAAAATTCTGGGTCATTGGCACCTGTCGGCCACGGCGCCGTAGTGATACACTTCACCGATTAGTGTACGTTAGCGGTGCCGCTCAGTCTGTGGGAAAATGATCCCAGTTGCCAACCGCGCCCATCTACGCCCCACTTTTTCCGTCTCCGTGACACTAGGAAACTCAGGTCGACGTAGTTCCTAGGCTATTAATGCGAACGCATTACATGTGCTATGAGACAGAAAAGCCTGCGTTGTCCTCTACGAGTGGTAACAAACACCATCGTCATAAATGACGTCATCAGCGTCTTGTGTGACGTCAGTAGTTATGCATAATAAAAGTTAGACCAAGTTGGAGTAAGGTGACTTAAGGTGGAGTAAAGTGAATTAAGGTGAAGTAAAGTGAATAAAGGTCAATTAAAGTGGGTTAAGGTGAAATAAAGTGGGTTAAGGTGGATTAAAGTGAATTAAGGTAGGTCCAAATTACAGAAAGGTGGCTTAAGGTGGATCAAGGTAGAGCTGTGAAGGACACGTGACAACGTATGCGGTCACGTATCATGAACGTAGTCAATTAATTGAAGAGTCATAACGATTTCGAATTCAAATCACGTAAGGATACTTAAGTAACTGCCATTTCTTAATACTTCGAATTTCTCGAAGTGAGCTTCACGCTACTACTACAAGTTTCGCGCCAGACTACAAGGGGGAAGCTCATTAACCGGGTGTGTAGTGGGCGAACGACGAATTTCATGCGGACGAGTCGTCACGGAATCAAAACGAAATGACGATGAATGAAAAAATTGAATTAAATTCACGGGTTCTGTCTGCCAGAACTACTTATTTTTTCTTTCTGGGGTTTTACGTGCCAAAACAAGTTCTGATTTTGAGGCACGCCGTAGTGGAGGTCTCCAGATAAATTTTGACCACCCGGGGTTCTTTAACGTGCACTACAACGCAAGAACACAGCGTTTTTGCATTTCGCCTCCATCGAAATGCGGCTACGATGTGATTATGAGGCACGCCGTAGGGGCGGATGCCGAATTAATTTTGACCACATGGGTTCTTTGACGTGAACCTTAAGTCAATGCACACAAGTGTTTTTGCATTTCACCATCATCGAAATGCGGACGACGAAGCAGACAGATTTATCACGGTGTCATCCGCACCAAACAGAATGCACAAGGGGACAAAGAACAGCGCTAGACAGATATTTACTAGAAAACGGAGTTAAATATTTCATCGCGATGACTAGATCGGAACACCTAATTAAGTATTAGACGGCTCGCAGAAACGAAATGGTACAGAAATTTTGAGAATTGTCTGCTAATGCGTAAGCATTCTTTGGCTCGGCTGCTACTTCGCTTTTCCTTACTTATTTAGCTAGCTTATGCAGTGGCGTAGCTAGGTCTTCTGGCACCCGGGACCCATAGGTGGCACCCGGGCCCCACCCGGGGCCCATGGGCCCGACGCGAGCGACGGGTGCGCTCGTTGAGCGCCCACAGGGGGATCTCGCTCTCTTGTTGCTGTTCGTCTGCGCAGCGCGGACTGAACGAAGCCAGATCGCTAGACTTTATGTTTACCGACGCCCGCTCCGAGCTTGAGCGCACTGCGCCGCACATGAAACGTTCCGCTAAGGCGAGTAGTATAGCGACCACTTAGCGAATTAAAGTTTTGAGCCCGCACATTTGTGCAGTCATTACGTAGGATGTTGATAAAGCTGCAGCCGACAATTCTGCGGCACTACGCAACTGGTACATCGGGCACGTAAGGTCGGGCTGCTGGTTACCGGAGCATTCTTTACCATTTACGCCCTGTCAAGCTGGTGGAAAGAAGGGGGTCTTCAGACATAGATGACACCCCCCCCCCCCTCCAACTGGCACCTGGCACCCCCCACCCGTTGCTACGCCACTGAGCTTATGCATGTCTACCCATCGTTACCAGTCATCTGCTATTACACTGTTGTAACGAATATGTGTTAACTTCCTTATTTTCTTTTTTTTTGTGGCTACCTTGACTCGGCGACGGCGACATTACCATTTTTTTCTTCCTAGCAGTACCAATCATCTAGTATTACACAAATACACCGATTACAAGTGTTAGCCTGACCACATATGCATTTATTTAGCAGATATAAGGCGTCACGGGACGCACATATATCTTGCTGGGGTACTCGCCAAATAATGTTTACGTGCGCTACGGTCTATGGTTCGAATCTCGGTCAGAAGAATTATTTTTCTAACGCTACTAATAATCTATGAGAATATTATAACGATCACACGTGTTAGCTTGACCAATTATGCATTTATTTTGCTGAGATAAGGCGTTACGGGACGAACAGATTTTCCTGGGGTATTCGCCAAAGAATGCTTGCGCATTTAAAAAGTACCTAGTTTATCTTCAGTTGTAAAAGTATTCTTTGTAATAGCAGCAGAAAGCGCAAATCGCAAGAAATTTCAGTGCAGCTGGTTTTATGTTTCAAGAAAAGAAGAGATGGTTAAAGCAATGTCTTTGGAGAATCTTTTGTTTCTGCACAGAAATATTTAGAATTTTCAAGGCTCTGAATAATATGCTACCTAGCATTGCCTTACCTGTGGAGATGTTAAAACAAAGATGATCAGGAAACACATTTTAAACACCTTCGTTCAGGCAATGAAATAATTCAATAACGCCTGTACCAAGTAAGTTCTATAATCTGTGTTAAAAATCATCCTGGATACTATAGCGCGAAAGTGCAGCTCGTTACTGATTTCCGTTTAATGGCTTCATTTCTTCAAGCGAGTTGAATAATGTGCCGCACATTTTTTCACAGTTAGTCCAACATAATTGAATTCAAACTTTTAGGTTTTCTTAGGATACATGTTACAATCTAACGCGGCTGCTGCAAAACCTTGCAGCGTTGGTGAACGGAATGTAGAAAATTAAACATAACGCTGAAAAAGAAAAGTTAATCTCTCCATGCAATTTCCTTTCGAACGAAGTTCTTTGCAGGTTAAATGACGTGGTCCTCGTGTTCATTGGCACAAGAACGTGAAAAAGCGCGAATTGGACATGGACGAAAAAAAAAGGCACACATATACACACATACACAGACGCTGCTCTACTGCGGCAATTAGAGCAACGGTAGCGCAATAGTCACGAAGCAGGTTGAGGACAGAGCCCGCTGTACCAGAAATAAAATTCACCAGAGTGGCAGTTTGGGCACGTTGTTAATCGATAAGAACGTTAAAAAAGCGCTAACTGAACGTAGGCGAAAAAGGACACACACACACACACACACACACACACACACACACACACACACACACACACACACACACACACACACACACACACACACACACACACACACACGCACACGCACACGCACACACACACACACAGGCAACTTCGTGTTCATGTAATCGTACAAATTTTCGTTCCTGATGTTTTTCTTTGCCGTATTTGTGAACTTCCGAAGACTTTTCTTCTTTCCACCCATTGTATTGAGTTTATCGTCGGTTTCTGAATGAATGAGTCAATGAATTATACTTTTACTTCTAAACATAAACAAGGGTGTTACGGAGTAAAAGCTGCATATAATGCAGCTCGACAGAGCTCAGGCCGCCATGCAATTCGGCGGTGAGTGTGAAAGAGCTAGCACCCACAGGCAAGAGCAATATGTGAAAAAGGAAGACAAATATAGCAAACATTTAACAAAAAATAACCTTCACGCTAAAAAAATGTCACAGTTTCGCCCTAAGGGCGAAGCAATGAATGCGGTAGCAACACAGCAATGTCATACGAAGTAAGGTGAGCGACTTTGGTAGCATTATGAATTGTAGTAAACATGAGCTGATTAAGTAATCAGGTGTGCTGCGGCGTAAGTAGACCGTCATGAAGAGAGACTCGATGATCACGAGAAGGCGCGTGTGAAACGGTGGTGTTGATGAGAAGCGCTTCCCGTGGGCAGCGCGTGCGAAGGGACACACCTGTAGCGCTGCACTGCCGATCCGGGCAGCATTGCATGTGTAGCGTGCGTTGGAAAATGTGGCCCGACTATTAATAACTGAATGAACAAGCGTGGTTTGAGCGCGCACAAACAAACATGAATATATCACACTGAATGACTGCAGACAACGACTGTCAAAACGCTGGCAGCAAGCGCAAACGCCGCAGCGGCGAAGGTACGTGCGGTCTATCGCTTCAACGGAAACTGTGCGGCGAATGCACGGCGCATAAAGGTCAGAGCCATGGGGAGATAAGAGACGGTGCGGGCGGAGGGACGAGCGCGGTTGTTGGCAGAGAGGAAGTGCGCCCCCCCCCCCCCCCCCCTCCCTCCGCTCCCTCCGGCGCTGGCTTCCCGCTTCCTTGCTTGCGCGTGGGAGATTGAGCGCGTTCGTTCTCCGTGACAGCGCGCGTCCCCGCACGCTTCCGCTCGGGCATACGGCGCGCGGCAAAGATTTTATCTATAGGTAACCTCACGGCGATGGCGACGGCGACGGCGACGCCGACGGCAGAAATCCGGTGGAAGTGTCCATATAATTGCTATCGCAATAAAATACAGGAAATGTAACACATAGATTGTATACATGACACACAGAAGTACAAAAGAAAACGCACAAGGAGACAACGATTTATATAAAAACTACGAAAATAAAAATGTTAAAACATTATCGATGCACGTCACCAAGAAAAACTGGTCGCTCATACAACACTGGGAACGAACTCGAAAGAAGATAACACAATAGATAAGTGCCAGCGCAACAAACGCGCAAGATAGATAGCCTGAAAAATGGCACTACGGCTCATATCGATGGCATAAAAGATATACACAAAAATGTTCGCTTAGACATCAGTTTAGGCATTTGTGACAAGTACCGCATAACGATTTATGAGTGTTGCTATCAGGAACCATAGCCACTGGTTACCGTATCTTGTGCGGCAGAGCCATACATGTCGGGCATCCTGTTTTCTAGTGTAGTGCTTGAAATGTCCGTGTGCTAAATTAAACAAGCAAACGTAATGGTTGTTGTTGGTTTTTATGGCTAACCCATACGGGGCGCAGGACAGCCGAAAAGAGTAAATAGATTTGATCTGTAATATTAGAAAGATAGAAAAACAGTGAGACGTATGGCCACATTTGCGATGGGGCGAAGGGCACACTTTTGAGATGCGAACAATTGGACTTTTTTGTCATTTTTTCAGGGGTTATGGCGTGTCCAGACTAGATAGCAGCAGCTACAGGCTACCTTTAGCTTGGTGGCTTCCATTTAAATAAATGGGAATGAAGAAATTTTCTCGGCAAACACTGCTCCAAATATGATGTGATTTGTTGCATTTAAAAGAAAAGGTTAAAATGGAGTGACCATTGAAGGCGGATTTTGTATTTAGGCGGTCAATGTTTTTATAAAAATTGTCTAAAGTCGCAAATTTTCAGGAAACGATACTATCAAGTTTATATCTCTGTAACTCTGCAATGAAAAACGATACAATTCTGTAATTTGCACCTAATAGTACATTTAAAGCGGACAAAATCTCTTTTTATGCATGGATCTTCAACACACCATTAATAGGTGGGTAAGACTTTTGCAAAACCTTTGTAAACATTGCAACAAATTCATGTAAGATGGAAATTAAAACATCACATTTGTTCTCTGTGGATTTTCTAACGAATGCAGTTTACAGAGCTGACGTATGTGCTTCTTGCGTCAAATTTCTTTAAAAATCGGCCAGAGGGCCATCTCAGAAACGCCCTTCTGCGTTTTACATGTATTTGAAAAGGCGGCATTGAAGGTGGGCCCGAACTAAAGGTTTCTCTTAAGTAAAGATAAAAATAAAAATATGTATAATACGTTTAACGCTAGTTTTCAGAATGTAGCGGTACCTATTAGGCAGTCCAGCGACAAGGTTCAACTTCTCGCAGACTTTAGCAACGTGCTGAGACATCTCTGAAAGGTTAACACGGAGTGCCCTACTTTCGCTAACAATATTGATCGCATCATTTTCGAGGCGTAATGTGTGTGTTTCGTTTAATGTGGTAATGTGGGTGTTCTGAGAAAAAAAAAAACAGGTCGAGTTTTGGTCGTATTCCTTCTCAACTGGTTTCCCTCGGATCACTCTTCTCTTACTTTCTGATGATTGCGAGTTGTCTATAATTGTACTTCTAATTACTCTGTACTTAGTTACGAACTTCCTCGACTACTTGGCCATTCTATGTGCTCGCTACCGAGTGTACCACAGTACGACCTCTCCAATTCAAGAACAGATTGCTCTTGAACGCCCCTCCTTGGTGTTTCAAAAGACAAAAAGCTGCTTGGAAACACACCTTGACTACAGTGCGTCCAAGTAGACATTCAGAGCACCTTGTTATCAAATTTTCACTCGACCTCGAAGTGTGTTATTTAAGTGCAGTTGACTTACCGATGGGTGTTGCTGCAATTCACTTTCTTGGAAAGACTTGCTTGAAAATTTCCCAGGAATATCTGAGGATGAAGGAGGAAGTGGAATACAGCTATAGTGGAACTTAGAGGTCATGCCAGAAGTGTAGAAATGAGTAATGGTGCCAATGCTTACTTTTGTATACGCCATTCTGCATTTAAGATGAGAGATTGCGATGTGAGGGGATGTTAACCGAATGTCGGTGGGCCGATTGGCATTGGGGGTGCAAAGTAAAAGCACAAATGAAATACTGCAGAGTGCCATGGCTTGGGCATCTTTCGTAGTCAGAGAAGTACAGGAGTTTTGAAGTTAGTTGTTGAAAATTAGTTCTGAAGAAAGACTCGGGTACATGGATGAAAAATTCGGGTGGCTAATGTGCCGTAATGTTTGTGCCGCAAACGCGTGGACGCGGGATGGAAGACAAGGTCAAGGAAGTTGGCAACTATGTAAAGGGTGATTGGAAGTGTAAATAGACAGCACGGAGTCATCAAAATGAAAGTGAGAGAAACAGAAACGGTAAATTTTGTGCAAAGGATTGGAAACAAGAATGCCTATGGAGATTTGCAAAGAAGGTAAAAGCAGGAACGAAAATACGTACAACATCATGGGCCCGACTTGTTACTGCAAGGCCCGAGAACAAATGCATACAGGAGTAAATATTCGTAGCAGAATAAAAGATGTGTCTGATGTAGAAAAAATCTGTAGACAACTACCAAATCTTGTGAGGGAATGGAATTCAATGCAGATGGAAGCCCGAACGTGGTCTGCAGTCGTGATAAGCACGACGCGTTTGAAGTATTGGTAGAAAAAAAAAGACGGAACAGATGGAGACGGGGTCGTTAGCGCCATAGGTAACTTTACACGATAAAGTAGCAATAGGAAAAATGCTAGAATGCATTAGGTGTAGAAAAACCTCATTAGCTCAAGCAGGCTAGGTGGCTATATTTGTCGCCATCCCGTTTTAAACAGCATAGCAGTAGAAATAATCTTTATTGAGTTGGAGCGTCGAGAGGAAAAATGCTTTAGAATACGGAGGTTGCCTCTTGGGTCGGCAGACCTCTAGACTTGTCATTTATACGCAATAGGTGACGGAGCTCTCGGTCACGTGTTCAATACTGCGCTAATACAATGCCACAAGTCAAATACTATGCCCACAATAACATCGAAAGCCCTATTGGTTTTTAGTACTGAACAAATCTCCGCGCCAGATACTTCCTCGAAAGAGCTCCAACTTCAAAAGCACGTCAGATTTGAATGCTGATTTCAGCTATAGCATAATAGCTATTGCCTATTAGCTGTAAACGCCGCGCCTGTAACTAAACTCTTATATCTTCTCTTTATTAATTGGGAACCGTCACTGCAGACGTTCTTTTTTCCATGACATGATATGTCGTCGTAACCTTCTCACCGCACGTCAGAGTAGAATAGAAGCATACATGTGCATCTCTAAAAAAATGGACATTGGCATCTCCTTAGATACTTTAAACAAATAAACACGCGCTAATACAAGCTGGCGGCAAGCTCTGAACATTATGCAGATGTTTACTGCTACGGCTAAATTAATCAGTCGCTGCCACTAGTGCGTACGCTCAGATTTGTCTCCCTTTTGGGCACAGGGCTGATTTCATTCGCTACTAAACAGGCTCAAGTAAGTGTCAACGTACCTTGACTGCACTAATAGCAATTAGTGTAAATCCCCTCCCCATTTAGTGGCTCGAAGCGAACTTATATCCCTGCTAATAATGTGCGAGTGAGCCTTAATCTGCCTTAACTCTTTCAGTGAGCGCCGGTTCAAGTGACCTCGTCGTTGCAAGTCCCCGGTCCGCATGCAAGGATAATTGAATTTCTTTCTTGCTATCTGTATGTAACGTATAACGCAGTCTGCATTTTAGCTACGACAAAGAGGGATGGGCACCAGATGCGAAAATATGTGAGAAGCTCTGAATGTTTATCGCTGAGAGGCCGTAAGTGCACTGATGATAATGCAATATGAAATAGCGCATCAAGTTGTCTGCTCGTCTGCGTTTACGGTTATTGCCTTCAAGCGCTTATAGAAATCGACCGTGTAAGTGTCTGTTGCTGTTCAGGATAGTGAGGATTTTACCAAAGCGATGACTGAAAGGTGTGTAGGGACCAAGGGGGGACCCCCAGTTTGCAAAAGCAGCACAACCCGCACACAGCACGCACACAACACCACACACACAAGTACACACACACACAAGTACACACACACACACACACACACACACACACACACACAACACACACCACACACACCACACACACAACACACACACACACAAACACACACAACCACACACACACCCACACACACACACACACACACACACACACACACCACACAACACCATAACGCACATACACAGAATAATGATCAAAAGAGACAGTGGGTTCACAGGATGACGAAGACAAAATGATCAACAGCGCTGTGAAACAGCCGCTCCTCGTTGAAATGTTGGCTCATTCCTGATGCTTCGCCCTCTGGTGAAACACTAGAAAAAAGTATGCACTCACAGAGACGCCATAGACGGTAGTGATACACACAAATACAAATAAAGACATACACACACTGACACAGGCAAGCAAGCGCAGCTACTGTGAAAAGTCAAGAGAGTGCCGATGAAAAGCCAATTAGGAGGAATCTATAGGAACAAGGCATATTGCTTGCTAGCTTATCAGCGCCTCCTGAAGTATATGCAAATGAGTTCCCGACTTCAAGGAAAACCAGTGGTATCCTAACGCATCTCGATTTAAGTTGTCATACATGATACTTCAAAGGTGCCCTGCAGACTTTTATTCTTTTATTCGTTTGTTTTATTTTTTAATTGTTTTTGTGCAACCTAATCTGCGAGGCGCAGCCGAGAGCATACTGTGAACTTGCGCTGCTCTTAAAGGCTGGATTCTTGCTAGAGCTAGAAATTTGAAACGATTTGCCGCAACAAATGCGAGAGCATAACGCGAAGCAACCTAAACAAGCACTTGCTCCTGGGCCAGCCGTTTCATACTGAATCACGTTGCTATAGTATTGCGCAACCCTAACCATCGTCAACATGCAATAACAGCGCTGACAAAAGGACTGCCGGAAGATACAACATGGCCAATCGCAACAGTCATGTTGCCTGCGCTGTTTTAGAATGCCGGTATTCAACCAACTAGCCCTAATTAGCATTCTTCAAGGTATCGCGTGCGCTCTGAGCGATACTGCCAGTAACAGCAGCATGTGCTACGCGGCACAGATAGTGCTATGACCGCTGAGCCACGACCACCTTCGGATGGTTTTAATTGCTTCTCTACTATCGGCCGAACAAGTGTACAGCCGGTAACAAACAAATGGGACGAGAGTGACACGACATACTCGCTAATGGAAAGGCCAGCTAATTGCGATACGAGAGCAAAACTACTCCCGCTAGACTTTGATTAATCACTGTATACTCGGTCGCACCAATTGCGTGCACTGCGGCGAATGCTACGGATTGCATTCAGCCACTCAGGAAAGAGATCGCGAAACAGTCCTCTCCGTTAATCGCAGCAGGCCACTGTTTTCGCCATGCCGACTGAATGGAAGCTTTAGCGCGGATTGATTAGTATCGTGCAGCTGTCGAGCTCTCGTCTTTTTATAAAATACGCAGACCCTACTAGTTACAAAGTTGCTGACACGACTCCTAACCTCAACTTCAATTGCGCGGTTTAGCGAAGAAAAACATAAACCGCAGTGGGCACAAAGCGCAGCCAGAAAGCGTTTTACGGGTCAAGGCGATTAACGACTAACGCGCGTTTCACAGACCGCAGACCAGAACGCCCAACTATTTTCACGTGTCCTGTTTTTTTTCTTAGTCGCCGAAACTGGTGCACATAGGGGAGAAGAGCGGACACAACGAGCCAGTTTATATGCGATGCACGTGCCGTATTTAGCGTTTTGTGGCTGTACACTGGCGATAACACCACGCGACTTGGGAATCGCTATGTGTGGGGTGCGAGGTATTAGGAGTGCCGGGCGCTATCTCTGCTGGCTATGTTGGACGGTCCAGGTGTCGCAGGTGGCCGAAAACC